>NC_069504.1:309735245-310035245 GCF_027579735.1 Bombina bombina | reverse complement strand
TTTTACCTGTAAAAAAAAGAACAATCCCCCCCAACATTACAACCCAACACCCACATACCCCTACTCTAAAACCCACCCGATCCCCCCTTAAAAAAAACTAACACTACCCTATTGAAGATCACCCTTCCTTGAGCCGTCTTCACCCAGCCGGGCCAAAGTCTTCATCCGATCTGGGCACAAGTGGTCCTCCAGCCGGGCAGAAGTCTTCATCCGATCGGGGCAGAAGAGGTCCTCCATCCGGCAGAAGTCTTCATCCAAGCGGCATCCTCTATCTTCATCCTTCCAGCAAGGAGCGGCTACATCTTGAAGACATCTGACGCGGAACATCCTTCCTGCACGACGACTACCCGACAAATGGCTGGTCCTTTAAATGACGTCATCCAAGATGGTGTCCCTCGAATTCCGATTGGCTGATAGGATTCTATCAGCCAATTGGAATTAAGGTAGGAAAAATCTGATTGATTGATTTAATCAGCCAATCGGATTGAAGTTCAATCTGATTGGCTGATTGGATCAGCCAATAGAATTGAGCTCACATTCTATTGGCTGATCCAATCAGCCAATCGGATTGAACTTCAATCCGATTGGCTGATTAAATCAACCAATCTGATTTTTCCTACCTTAATTCTGATTGGCTGATAGAATCCTATCAGCCAATCAGAATTCGAGGGATGCCATCTTGGATGACGTCATTTAAAGGACCAGCCATTCGTCGGGTATTCGGCGTGCAGGAAGGATGCTCCACGTCGGATGTCTTCAAGATGGAGCCGCTCCTCGCCGGAAGGATGAAGAAAGAAGATGCCGCTTGGATGAAGATGGAGGACCTCTTCTACCCCGATCGGATGAAGACTTCTGCCCAGCTGGAGGACCACTTGTGCCTGTATCGGATGAAGACTACGGCCCGGGTGGGTGAAGATGGCTCAAGGTAGGGTGATCTTCAATGGGGTAGTGTTAGATTTTTTTAAGGGGGATCGGGTGGGTTTTAATGTAAGTGATGGGTTGTAATGTTGGGGGGGATTGTTCTTTTTTTTACAGGTAAAAGAGCTGATTACTTTGGGGCAATGCCCCACAAAAGGCCCTTGTAAGGGCTATTTGTAATTTAGTATAGGGTAGGGCATTTTATTATTTTGGGGGGCTTTTTTATTTTATTAAGGGGCTTGGATTAGGTGTAATTATTTTAAACTTCTTGTAATTTTTTTTATTTTTCATAATTTAGTGTTTGTTTGTTTTTGTACTATAGTTTAGTTTATTTAATTGTATTTAATTTTAGATAATTGTAGTTAATTTATTTAATTAATTTAATTATAGTGTAGTGTTAGGTGTAATGGTAACTTAGGTTAGGATTTATTTTACAGGTAATTTTGTAATTATTTTAACTAGGTAGCTATTAAATAGTTATTAACTATTTAATAGCTATTGTACCTAGTTAAAATAAATAAAAAGTTACCTGTAAAATAAAAATAAATCCTAAAATAGCTACAATGTAATTATTAATTATATTATAGCTATCTTAGGGTTTATTTTACAGGTAAGTATTTCGTTTTAAATAGGAATACTTTAGTTAATAATAGTAATATTATTTTGATTTATTTAAATAATAATTAAGTTAGGGGGTGTTAGGGTTAGACTTAGGATTAGGGGTTAATAACTTGATTATAGTGGCGGCGACGTTGGTGGCAGCAGATTAGGGGTTAATAGATTTAATAGGCTATGTGGGCTATGGTGGTTTAGGTATTAATACTAGAATAGGTGTATTGCGGTGTGGGCTATGGTGGTTTAGGGGTTAATACTAGAATAGGTGTATTGTGGTGTGGGCTATGGCGGTTTAGGGGTTAATAATAGAATAGGTTTATTGTGGTGTGGGCTATGGCGGTTTAGGAGTTAATATATTTATTATTAGGAGTGAGAGGGGGGATTGCGGATATAGGGGTATACGTGTGAGGCTTATTTTTGGGAGGCGTGTTAGACAGTTACGGGACATTTAAAATTTTAGTTAGTTTTCTTAGGCGCCGGCAGTTTTTAAAGTGCCGTAAGTCACTGGCTTATTTCTGGACATCGCTAGTTTATCCGACTTATGGCACTTAGGAAATGCCGGCGCCCTATATGTAATACCCCGATGTGCGAGGTGAAATTGCGGGCGACACAGGTTTCCACGCTTGCGCCCAAACCTGCAACGTATATTAGATCATACCCAAGATTAGAAAATGGAGATGGAAAATAGAAGATGGAAGAAGACTGGCCCAGCAGAGTGCCGCCATGGATGAAGAAAGAAGAGGAGCACCACCGGACGGGATCACCTAGACCCACATTAAAGTGTGGTGTGAACCAATTTTGCGCTTTAGCAATAGGATGTTTTGGGATTTTTTTAAAAAAAAATTTAGGTTAAGGTACAAAAGTGCAGGACATCTTTTTTTTAGGATAGGGTTTTTTATGTTAGGGTTTTTTATGTTAGGGTTTTTTAAGAATAGCTTTTTTTTCATTCCAAAAAGAGCTCTTATCACTCTTTAACCCATCCAGGGCCGGACTGGGCATCGGGCGTACCAGGCAAAAGCCCGGTAGGCTGCGGGGTAATTTAGGTCACCCCAACGCAATTTCCAACAGTTTGGCCATAATATACTATTGGCCTCCAGACGCATACTATATGCTGGCTGCCTGCCTGTGACTCGTGACTGATTGATACACTGCATGTGGCCGCACCAGACTGCCAGACTCAGCAGGTGAGATAGACAAGTGACAGAGGACTTTTTATGACACTAGTCCGGCCCAAATTGTTACTAATACTCCACGCCCTTATATGGCTGGAGTCTGTCTGGAGACAACATGTGCGCGCACCTCATACAAACAATCTCTAAGCCTCTTGGATGGGTGGGGTAGGCTAGGCGGGAAAACACCAGCACTGGCTAGTGGCTCAGGCTGCAGCAGCTGGCACAACAGTCAGGATCTGACCAACTGAACTCCTGGCCGATCCCCCACGCCACGGGTAATTATCTCTCTCTGACCACTTGCACTTGAAGTTGAAGACAATTAAGTTTGTTTCAGAACACATCTGTCCCCCTTAGCATCGGGCAGAGTTTTGTGTAGTGAGAGGGAGTGACTGTATTAATAAATAACACTGGGACTGAATAGAATTGCTGCACTGTCTGAGTGTCAATCATGATCGATAATGATCAGATCTGTGGCCGCAGGGTATTTATTTTTTGGGTTTCTAAGGAGTAGTAGTGTGACGTGTCTAGTGTTCTTTTGAGACTGAGTTTTTTGTACACAGGCATAGAAAGTGTGGCACTGACAGCCTGCCTTAAAGGGACACTCAATCAAAATTAAACTTTTATTATTCAGATAGAGCATGTCATTTTAAACAACTTTCCAATTTACTTCCATTAACAAAATGTGCACAGTCTTTTTATATTTAAACTTTTTGAGTCACCAGCTCCTACTGAGCATGTGCAAGAATATGTGTGTATGCATATGTGAATGGCTGATGGCTGTCACATGGTACGTGTATGCATTTGTGATTGGCTGATGGATGTCACATGGTACAGGGGGAGTGGAAAAAGACATAACTTTTAAAATTGTCAGAAAAAAAATCTACTACTCATTTGAAGTTCAGACTAAGTGCTATTGCATTGTCTTGTTATCTTGCATTTGTTGATTATGCAAATCTAATGTGTTGACTGGTCCTTTAATTTCTTCCTCCTCGAGTGCGGTGCCGACAGCCTCCGTGCACTGCACACAGAAGGTAAGGGCCGGGCCAGGGGCTGTTTTATCTAAGTTGTAATTTATGCTGCCCTGACAATATATATATATGTGTGTGTGTGTATGTATATATATATTTACACACACGATCACCAAGGGGTGTCCATCTTTTGAATTTTTGAATGTTGGGAGGTTTACTGATGGCCACCTAAACTTACTGGGCAACCCTTACCCATTGTGACCCCCATGCTGCTACTATAAACATGTAGTCTGTAGAAATAGAAAGGTTAAAGTGACATTGAAATAACTTTATTTTTTGTTGTAGCAGAGCACATATTAAATGTATTATGGCTAGATTACGAGTTGTGCATTAGGCTTAAAAAGCAGCGTTAAGAGGTCCTAACGCTGCCTTTTAATGCCCGCTGGTATTACAAGTCTTGAAGTTACAGGCTCACCGCTCACTTTTTTGGCCAGACTTGGAAATACTGCAAATTCACTTACGTAAATTGCGTATACTCTTTTTTCAATGGGACTTGCATAGCGCCGGTATTACGAGTCTGCCAAAAAGTGAGCGGTAGACCCTCTCCTGTCAAGACTGGTACCGCATTTTAAAGTCAGTAGTTAAGATTTTTACACTACAATGCCGTAGCATAAAACTCAACTAAAGTGCTAAAAAGTACACTAACACCCATAAACTACCTATTAACCCCTAAACCGAGGCCCTCCCGCATCGCAAACACTAAAATAAATTTTTAACCCCTAATCTGCTGAACCGGACATCGCCGCCACTATAATAAATATAACAACCCCTAAACCGCTGCACTCCCGCCTCACAAACATTAGTTAAATATTATTAACCCCTAATCTGCCATCCCTGACATCGCTGACACCTACCTACATTTATTAACCCCTAATCTGCCACCCCCAATGTCGCCGCCACTATACTAAAGTTATTTACTCCTAAACCTAAACCTAAGTCTAACCCTAACACCCACTAAATTAAATATAATTAAAAGAAATCTAAATAAAAATTACTATCATTAACTAAATTATTCCTATTTAAAACTAAATACTTAGCTATAAAATAAACCCTAAGCTAGCTACAATATAACTAATAGTTACATTGTATCTAGATTAGGATTTATTTTTATTTTACAGGCAAGTTTGTATTTATTTTAACTAGGTAGAATAGTTATTAAATAGTTATTAACTATTTAATAACTACCTAGCTAAAATAAAGAAAAATGTACCTGTAAAATAAAACATAACCTAGGTTACACTAACACCTAACACTAAACTATAATTAAATTAATTAATTTCTAAATTAAATACAATTAAATACAATTAAATAAAATTAGCTAAAGTACAAAAAAACCCAAACACTAAATTACAGAACATAATAAACAAATTACAAGATTTTTAAACTAATTACACCTAATCTAATCCCCCTAAACAAAATAAAAAAGCCCCCCAAAATAAAAAAAAGCCCTACCCTACACTAAATTACAAATAGCCATTAAAAGGGCCTTTTGCGGGGCATTGCCCCAAAGTAATCAGCACTTTTACCTGTAAAAAAAAATACAAATCCCCCCCAACATTAAAACCCACCACCCACACAACCAACCCTTCTCTAAAACCCACCAAATACCCCATTAAAAAAACCTAACACTAACCTCTTAAAGATCACCTTACCGGGAGAAGTCTTCATCCAACCGGGCCGAAGTCCTCAACGAAACCCGGAGAAGTCTTCATCCAAGCCAGGCGAAGTGGTCCTCCAGATGGCAGGAGTCTTCATCCAGACGGCATCTTCTATCTTCATCCATCCGGCGTGGAGCGGGTCCATCTTCAAGACATCCGACGCGGAGCATCCTCTTCCTTCCGACGGCTAACACTGAATGAAGGTTCCTTTAAATGACGTCATCCAAGATGGCGTCCCTTCAATAGGATTGAGCTGGCATTCTATTGGCTGTTCCAATCATAAGCCAATAGGATTTTTTCTACCTTAATTCCGATTTGCTGATAGAATTCTATCAGCCAATCGGAAATTGAAGGGACGCCATCTTGGATGATGTCATTTAAAGGAACCTTCATTCAGTGTTAGCCTTCGGATGAAGAGGATGCTCCGCGTCGGATGTCTTGAATATGGACCCGCTATGCGCCGGATGGATGAAGATAGAAGATGCCATCTGGATGAAGCTTTCTGCCCGTCTGGAGGACCACTTCGCCCAGCTTGAATGAAGACTTCTCCCGGCTTCGTTGAGGACTTTGGCCCGGTTGGATGAAGACTTCTGCCGGTAAGGTGATCTTCAAGGGGTTAGTGTTAGGTTTTTTAAGGGGTTATTGGGTGGCTTTTAGAGTAGGGTTGGTTGTGTGGGTGGTGGGTTTTAATGTTGGGGGGGATTTGTAATTTTTTTTACAGGTACAGGCTATTTGTATTTTAGTGTAGGGTAGGGCTTTTTTTTTATTTTGGGGGGGCTTTTTTATTTTGTTAGGGGGATTAGATTAGGTGTAATTAGTTTAAAAATCTTGTAATTTGTTTATTATTTTCTGTAATTTAGTGTATGGTTTTTTTTGTACTTTAGCTAATTTTATTTAATTGTATTTAATTTAGGGAATTAATTTAATTATAGTGTAGTGTTAGGTGTAATTGTAACTTAGGTTAGGTTTTATTTTACAGGTCCATTTGTATTTATTTTAGCTAGGAAGTTATTAAATAGTTAATAACTATTTAATAACTATTCTACCTAGTTAGAATAAATACAAACTTGCCTGTAAAATAAAAATAAACCCTAAGATAGCTACAATGTAACTATGAGTTATATTGTAGCTATCTTAGAGTTTATTTTATAGGTAAGTATTTAGTTTTAAATAGGAATAATTTAGTTAATGATTGGAATATTTATTTTGATTTCTTTTAATTATATTTAAGTTAGGGGGTGTTAGGTTTAGGGTTAAACTTAGGTTTAGGGGTTAATAACTTTAATATAGTGGCGGCGACGTTGGGGGCGGCAGATTAGGGGTTAATAAATGTAGGTAGGTGGCCGAGATGTTAGAGCAGATTAGGGGTTAATAATATTTAACTAATGTTTGCGAGGCGGGAGTGTGGCGGTTTAGGGGTTAATATGTTTATTATAGTGGCAGTGACGTTGGGGGTGGTGGATTAGGGGTTAATAAGTGTAGGTAGGTGGTGGCGACATTGGGGGCAGCAGAGTAGTGGTTAATAAATATAATGTAGGTTTCGGCGATGTTGGGGGCAGCAGATTAGGGGTTCATAAGTATAATGTAGGTGGCGGCGGTGACCGGAGCGGCAGATTAGGGGTTAATAATTATAATGTAGGTGTTGGCGATGTCGGGGATGGCAGATTAGGGGTTAATATGTGTAAGATTCAGGGTGTTTAGACTCAGGGTTCATGTTAGGGTGTTAGGTGTAGACATAAAATGTATTTCCCCTTAGGAATCAATGGGGCTGTGTTAAGGAGTTTTACTCTGCTTTTTTGCAGGTGTTAGACTTTTTTTCAGCCGGCTCTCCCCGTTGATTCCTATGGGGAAATCGTGCACGAGCACGTTAAAGCAGCTCACCGCTAATGTAAGCAGTGCTGGTATTGGAGTGCGGTAATGAGCAAAATTTTGCTCAACGCTCACTTCTTGTCTGATTTGTAAAAACCCGTAATATCAGCGCTGTCTGTAAGTGAGTGGTGAGCATAAACTACTCATTAGCACCGCACAGCCTCTAACGCAAAAAATCTAGGTGTTATTTTTTTCAGAGACTTTTTTTCTGTAAAGTTTTTTGGGTTCCCAATATCCTAGTAGTTAAACTTTATGAGCAAGAGTTAATGTATTTCATGTGGTTTAGTGTTGTCATGCTCTGCTTATCTGATAACAAGAAGGAGCTCATGGTGCAATTTTCAGCATCAGCATTTTCTGCTAAGATGGGGGTTAGTAAGGACATACATTTTGCTGTGTAATGTGTGTTGTGTGCCTGCAAGTGAATGCTGTGTAATGTGTGTTGTGTGCCTGCATGTATGTGAAAGATGTGTAGTGTGTGTTGTGCGCCTGCATGTATGTGAATGATGTGTAGTGTCTGTTCTGCGCCTGCATGTATGTGAATGATGTGTAGTGTGTTGTGCGCCTACATGTATGTGAATGATGTGTAGAGTCTGTTCTGCGCCTGCATGTATGTGAATGATGTGTAGTGTGTTGTGCGCCTACATGTATGTGAATGATGTGTAGTGTGTTGTGCGCCTGCATGTATGTGAATGATGTGTAGTGTCTGTTCTGCGCCTGCAGGTATGTGAATGATGTGTAGTGTGTTGTGCGCCTACATGTATGTGAATGATGTGTAGTGTGTGTTGTGTGCCTGTATGTATGTAAATGCTGTGTGTTATGTGCCGGCATGTATGTAAATGCTGCATGTTGTGAGCCGGCATGTATGTAAATGCTGTGTGTTGTGTGCCTGCATGTATGTAAATGCTGTGTGTTTTTGTGCCGGCATGTATGTTAATGCTGTGTAGAGTGTTGTGTGCCGGCATGTATGTTAATGCTGTGTAGTGTGTGTTGTGTGCCAGCATGTATGTTAATGCTGTGTAGTGTGTGTTGTGTGCCTGCATGTATGTTAATGCTGTGTAGTGTGTGTTGTGTGCCAGCATGTATGTTAATGCTGTGTAGAGTGTTGTGTGCCGGCATGTATGTTAATGCTGTGTAGTGTGTGTTGTGTGCCAGCATGTATGTTAATGCTGTGTAGTGTGTGTTGTGTGCCTGCATGTATGTTAATTCTGTGTAGTGTGTGTTGTGTGCCAGCATGTATGTTAATGCTGTGTAGTGTGTGTTGTGTGCCAGCATGTATGTTAATGCTGTGTAGTGTGTGTTGTGTGCCAGCATGTATGTTAATGCTGTGTAGTGTGTGTTGTGTGCCTACATGTATGTAAATGTTGTGTGTTGTGTGCCTGCATGTATGTGAATAAGAAATGGTGAGCGGAGGGGGGGGAGTGGGCCTTTTTACCCTAAAATGCCCGGGCATTTTTTTGGTCCCAGTCCGGCCCTGAACCCGTCCACCACGGACTGCAGTCATCCCGATCAAATATGATTGGGTTGATTGACACCCCCTGCTAGCAACTGATTGGCCGCGAGTGTTCAGGGGGCGGCATTGCAAAAGCATTTCACCAGAAATGCTTGTGCAATGATAAATGCTGACAGAGAGTTTTTTTATCGAGCAAAAGAGCTGTAATCATTTTAGGGCACTGCCCTACCAAATGCCATTCTTGGGGCAATGCCCAACCCAATGCCCTTTTCATGGCAATCTTTTTTTTAGGATAGGGTTTTTTTTAGGTTAGATTTTTTTAGATTTTTTTTTATATTAACAAAAGAGCTGTAATCATTTTAGGACAATGCCCTGCATAATTCCCTTATCAGGGCAAATTTTAATTTAGTTTTTTTTTAAACTTAGACAGTTTTTTCTGTATGGGGGGTTACTTTGGTTTGACAAATCCCCTTTTTAAAGTAGGTTTTAGTGTTAGTTTAAGGTTTATTTTGGGGTTGGCTTTTTTAAGGGGACTTTAGTTTTAGCATAGGTCTTAAAGATCTTTTCTTGGGGGTTTAGCTAGAAGGATAGGGATTACTTTGTGGTGGGTTATGTGGCAGTTTAGAGGTTAATAGTATGGAGTTCATTGTAGTGGGCTATGTGGTTATTTAGGGGATTAATAGTGTAGGTAGTTAATGGCGGTGGCCTATTTAGCAGTTTAGGGAGTTAATAATGTAAGAAGTTAATTGAGCTGAGCTATGTGGCAGTTTAGGGGTTAATAGTGTAGGTAATTAAATGGGGTGGGCTATGTGACGGTTTCGTAGGTTAGTAGTGTAGGTAGTTAATTGTGGTGGGGGTTAATAGTGTAGCAGTTAGAAATGTGGGGTGTGGTGGTTTAGGGGGTATTAGTGTAGCAGGCTGTTTTGCGGTAGGCTATGTGGTGGTTAGGTTGTCTATGGTGTAGAGGGCCCTTTTGTGGTGGGCTATGTGGCAGTTAGGGGGTTAATAGTGTAGCGGGCTGTTTGCAGTGGTCTATGTGGTAGTTAGCGGTTATTAGTGTAGTGGTTTAATTTGTGGTGGGGGTTGTAGCAGTTTATGGGTTATTAGAGGGGTTATTAGAGTAAGGGGCTTATTGCGATGCAAGTTAGCGTGAGAGTATGTATGTTACATTTTTTTCAGTTTTCTCATTCTATTGAAGTCTATGGGGGAGTACATTAACGTGACCGTGACTCATTGACAGAGACTTTTTGCACATGTCGGGTTCTGCTCGCATGCAAACTTTTTACTTTCAACTTGCAACCGAACAAGCACAAAATGCTGTTGTCTAGCAAAGTTAACGTGTGAGCGGGAGTGCAAAATAGTGTTCCATTTATAATCTAGCCCTAAATAAGCCCATAATAATAATTAAAGAGTAACAGTAATACTTAAATTATCAAGATACCTAAAATCCATGCAGCTGGACATTAAACAAGGCAAAAAAGCTGCTGCCAATTTAAAATATTTCAAATTGTATAAAACCAAAAAAGAAAAAAACCCTGTATCTTAAACTATTAGAAGCTAAAATAAAGTTGTCATGACCACAGGGCAGAATAATTAAATTTAATGGGAGAAAGACACAATCTGGAGTATAAATGAACTGCAAACTGCAAAATAATCAAATGGCTGCGATTAGGCCGAAGGAAATAAATATATAACATATTCACAGTCAAAGTAAAAATTAAGAAGCCCAGATAAGTAATAATACTTGTATTAAAGGGACAATCTAGTCAAAATTAAACTTTCATGATTCAGATAGGGCATGCAATTTTAAACAACTTTCCATTTCACTTTTATCATTAAATTTGCTTTGAAAACCGTTGAAAGCCTCCACCTAGGCTAGCTCAGAGCATTTTGAAAGTTTTTCACAGTTAGACAGTACTAGTTCATGTGTGTCATATAGATACCATTGTGCTCACTCCAGTGGAGTTATTTAGGAGTCTGCACTGATTGGCTAAACTGTATGTCTGTCGAAAGCACTGAGATAAGGGGGCAGTCTGCAGAGACTTAGATACAAGCTAATCAAAGAGGTAAAACATATATCAATATAACAGTGCTGGTTATGTAAAACTGGGGGATGGGTAATAAAGGGATTATCTATCTATCTAAACAATAAAAATTCTGGTGTAAACTGTCCCTTTAATGTCTAAGGTCCCATTGGCAGTTACAAACTGAGCAGCTGACTGAAAGATGTGCAGGTAAATGTTTCATGATACTCATAGTACTGTGGCTTAAAGATGTGCAGGTAAATGCTCCTTGATACTCATAGTACTGTACTTGATACTCATACTTGATACTCATAGTACTTGATACTTGTACTTGATACTCATAGTACTCTTGAGTGCTAACGATGGCTCTGAGCCATCGCAAATTATCTCACTCCGGTGCTAACGACGGTTCAGAGCCGTCGCTAGCACTCTCCCACCTTGAGAGAGATCTGGAGGCTTCCACCCGCTCCTACCCCGGTGATTTGGCCTGTATAGTGACAGGCATCCCCGAGGCTTCACGTTTTGCACGGTGACATCACACGCAACTTTATTTTAAATGGACAAAGCAAAGTATAAGGAAAGGGGCATGCTGCTTAGATGCCTGTATCTCAGGCATCTAAGCAGGTATAGACCCCCAAGACCCACCGTTGGAAAGGTAATAGCCTAACCTTTCCAACTGTATAAGTCTTGGGGATCTGTAAGAAACAAAAAAAAACAAAAAATGTTTTATGTAAAAACATAAAAAATAAAAAAAATAAAAAAATTTAAGCACCCAGGTGGGAAAGTGCTTAGCACTCAAAGGGTTAAAGATGAGCAGGTAAATGCTCCATGATTAAGGTAATTGCACAGGCCTGCAAATATATACGAGACCAAACATCCAGAGGCTGCATTCCATACACATTACATCTACATGGGGAGAAATACTCTATAGCATAGTAGAGCTTTCTGCACAACAAGAAAGGCCCATGCCGAGGTCACATTTAAAGCACACACATTCAATCTTGTATTGTAATTTAGGAGTCTCTGTTACACATAAAGAACACTGCATAGCAAAATAAACATTTTGTCAAGATAAAATTTGTGTTTCTAAATTGTTTTTAAGGGCCTCGCCATACCGATGAGACTTCTTAAAATGCCTTGCTTGAACTGCAAGGTTTTGAATATCAAGACCTTAACCCTTTAACAAGCCCTTAACCTCTTAAGCTGTTCGCTATGCCTTTAAGGACCAGCAACGTACTCTGCTACAGTCCTGGGCTTCTCTCTGCTGCGATCTCGCTCAAAATAGCGAGATTGTGCTATTTCTGCATGCCCCATGAGTGGGGCACTGCAGGAATAGATTTGCAGAGTTACTGATACAGAGAGGGCCGCTCATTGGCCCTCTCTGCATCGGACAGCGGTGGTGCTGATTGTTGGTGGGTGGGAGTGTAAGGAGGGAGGCAGGTGGGCGGCCGATCACTAGAGGGGGTGGGACCATTACGCCACACTACACAGAAAAAATAGCCGGGAAGTAAGGGGGAAGGAGGGAGGAGGGGCAATGAGGGGGATTCTATGTGGGATCCATTGAGTGAAAGAGATCTGGGAGGGGGGTAGGGTAATGAGGGGGGCAGCTACACTACAGAAAAATGGTTAACGTTTAAAAAAAAAATAATACATATAAATTGAGGTAAACAGGGTACTGTCAGACCGCCAGTACCTAAGATGGCGGCAAATAGATAGAGGGGGTAGGGTTAGAGAGCTGTTTGGGGGTTCAGGGAGGTTGGGAGGTAAAAGTTGATCCTACACCACAGACAATATATATAATATATATATATATATATATATATATATATATATATATATATATATATATATATATTAAAAAAGTAGCCTTTTCTTTTTAGTGAATATACAAAAAATCCCCTGTTGCAGCTCCAAACACATGCACAGCAAGGAGTCAGTAATGAAATTCAATGGGAACTCACCCGACCAACGGTATAAGTGGTTAAGGCTCTATGGTACAGCATCGGATCTTTCACTCCAGTCAGGGTCCCTGTGCCAATAGCCTCCTTGACTGCCACTAAAACCGAAGCTCCTAGCAGGGTGAGTGTTCCTCAGTAACAAACTGTGACTCTGTCATTGCTCCCGGCACAGAGAGCTGTTTGGGGGGGATCAGGGAGGTTGGGGGGTAAAAGTTGATCCTACACCACAGAAAAAAATAAATATATATATATATATATATATATATATATATATTAAAAAGAAAAAAGTAGCCTTTTATTTTAGTACTGGCAGAAAGTCTTAAGATGAGGGTGACCATTGTGGGGTAGGGGAGGGAAGAGAGCTGTAACCTACCTAATTAACCCCTTCACTGCTGGGCATAATACAAGTGTGGTGCGCAGCGGCATTTAGGGGCCTTCTAATTACCAAAAAGCAATGCCAAAGCCATACATGTCTGCTATCTCTGAACAAAGGGGATCCCAGAGAAGACTTTACAACCATTTGTGCCATGATTGCACAAGCTGTTTGTAAATAATTTCCATGAGAAACCTAAAATTGCAAAAAAGTGAACAATTTTTTTTATTTGATCGCATTTGGCGGTGAAATGGTTGCATGAAATATACCGAAATGGGCCTAGATCAATACTTTGTGTTGTCTACTAAAAAATATATATAATTTTGATAGGTAAATATAAAAAAGGTTCTAATTCTGTTTAAATGCAGTTATGGCAAAAATGCTCTCGTCTTTTGGGAAAGTTTTTGTCTGAAATGCCTGGTCCTTAAGGGGTTACAGAGAACAATTGAAAATTAAAATTGTATTACTCCTAATCCCCACTGGGAGTGTTTTTTTGTCTGCTGACTAGTATTATTCATTTGGACATTTTGTTATAAAGCAAATGCTGAATATGGTTGACACCAGCGGCATTCAGCTATTTTTGGAGCTGGCTTTCTTCTTGTGTAAGTGCAACACACTAAGGTCTGGATTTGCAAATATCTTAATGTGTTGCACTTTCACAAGAAGAAATCCAGTTCTGAAAATAGCCAAATGCAGCTGCTGTCAGTGGCCATTTTCCGCATTCATTTATAACAAAACATCCAAATGCACATTCCCTACTGCTGGCTATGTTTACACAGCTTTATTATAGTCAATACTTATGAATGGAAGCTTTAAGTTAAAGTAGTGAATACCATAGACAAAATCAGCTATTTTGGATGCCGAAATAAAGGTTAAGGAGGAATTTGTAAATAATTTAATTACAATCCAGCAGATAAAATGGATCAATGTGAAGAAATAAAAAGGGAAGATTTTTTTTTCAGCAGACCCAGCAAATTCAAACTATAACATTTTGTCTATGTATATGTCATGACATGTGAGAACTCTGCAACAAAATGTGCTAAAAATTACATTTTTATTAAAATTTTAATAAAAAAGGTTGTAAATCAATAGTGTGTATGTGGTTGTTTACTAAACTGTGTTTTAACAAGAAAGAGCTATCCACACATAAAACATGTCCTTTGGGTATAAGTACAGGCATTAACAATTGAATTATACAAGAATTGAACAAGGATTGGGCAATGGGCAAGACACAATGCAAGAACTTCTGTAATATTATGTTTTATGTACCTCATTGTTTCCTTATGCAACTGCTACTGTAATACTGTGTCTTATGTGATTAATTGGTTCCCACTTTTGTAAAAATTCTCAATATATTCACTTTTTTTTTTGCTGCCTCTTATCTCTATAGCAAACTACATAATTCAATTACTCCTTCTCCCTCTCCATCTGAACTGTTCATTAGCCCATCTCTCTTAAACTCACCTTACTTTTGTACTTTGTGTATTTTGCCTGTTCCTAAACACTCTCTCTCCCCCCTGCACCTCGTCTCATTACTGCAAATCTGTATCTCATCTCATGTCACTTTCCCTCTTGCTTTTACTAACTGCTGGTGACATCTCCCTAATCCTGGTCCTCAACAACTGCCTAGCCGTGCACATCCATGTGTACCATCGCATAGACACAGAAAACAAAACTCTGCCACCCTTACTCACATTCCTCTTGCATCAAAAGCCACTACCCCTTTCACTTGTGCACTTTGAAACTCTCGCTCTGTTTGCAACAAGCTCTGTTTGCAACTCTCGCTCCCTCAACCTTCTGGCCCTCTCTCCCCTAGACACTGCTGCTCTGTCACATGGGGGTCTCCACTTCAGCCACACTCATTGGTCTGGTAATAAACAATGAGGTAGTGTAGGTATTTTACTTTCCTCTTGTTGCACCTTTCAACAAATACAACCCATCTCTTCCCTCACATTTTTCTCATTCGAAACCCACATGATTCGCTTATTCTCTCCTCTCTCTATACGTGTTGCAGTCATATACCAACCCCCTGGCTCCTCAACTCAATTTCTAGATCACTTGGCTGCCTGGCTACCTTATTTCCTTTCTTCAGACACCCCTGCCCTCATTCTTGGTGACTTCAACATCCCTCTTGACAGTCCCACTGCCTCATCCGCAAAACAATTTCTGCAACTCACTTCCTCTTTCGGTTTGTCACAATGGACTGATTCTCCCACTCACACAAATGGTCACTCACTTGTCCAGATCTTTGCTATCAATGCACTCTCTCAAACTTCACAAACTCCCCCTTTCCTCTTTCTGACCACCATCTCCTTACTTGCAACATATCATCCCTCCCTACAACTCTCCCTCCTTCTACTCCTCACACCAAACTTCACAGAAGCATCTATCTACCTGCCACTATAATTTCACCCTTACATCTGTCCTTGACAATCTGGCCCCTCTTACCATAGCTCAGAAATCACTCACTCATCCTCAACCCTGGCATACTCCTCTGACACAGTACCTATGCAGATGTTCCCGTACTGCTGAGTGGTTCTGGAGAAAATCTCGGAGTTCAGCTGATTTTCTTCATTACAAATTATTCTTGAACTCCTACTATTCTACCCTTAATCTCCATAAGCAGCATTACTTCTCTACTCTTATCTCTAATCTTTCTTCAAACCCAAAACGTCTGTTCTCCACTTTCAATACTCTTCTCCGCCCTCCCCCACCTCCTAATACAACTTCTCTGTCAGCTCAAGACTTTGCCAGCCACTTAATTTACAAAATCGACTCCATCAGAAACAAAATCAGCTCTCAACATAATTCCATTCTCTCACCCTCTCACATGCTCTCAATCAACCACAACCCACATAACCTTAAACTTAGCTTGTTCTCCCCTGTTACTGAGGAAGAAGTTTCGGCACTTATACTGCACTCTCACCTCATTCTGTCCCCTTGACCCTATCCCCTCACAGCTACTCCCCTCCCTCTCTGCTACCATTACCCCTATACTCACACACATTTTCAACCTCTCCCTCAGCACCGGTATATTTCCCTCATCTCTGAAACATGCATTAGTCACACCTATCCTCAAAAAACCTTTCCATGAACCTACCTCCCCATCCAACTACCGCCCTATTTCCCTCCTCCCTCTTGCCTCAAAGCTTCTTGAAAAACTAGTATATGCATGCCTATCCCATTTCCTTACATCAAACTCCCTCCTTGACCCACTGCAATCTGGATTTTGTCCTCATCATTCCACAGAGACAGCAATTGTTAAGGTTACCAATGACCTACTTACAGCAAAATCAAAAGGCCACTTTTCTCACTTGCTTATCCTCCTTGATCTGTCCACAGCCTTTGATACTGTTGACCACCCTCTTTTGCTCCAAACCCTCCAATCCTTCGGCATCTGTGGCACAGCCCTCTCCTGGCTCTCTTCCTACCAGTCAAACCGTACCTTTAGTGTAGCCTTCTCTGGGGCCTCCTCTGCCCCATCACCACTTTCTGTCGGAGTACCGCAAGGCTCTGTCCTCGGTCCCCTTCTCTTCTCAATCTACACGTCATCACTAGGTACCCTAATAAAGTCCACAGTTTCCAATATCATTTGTATGCCGACGACACCCAAATCTACTTATCTGCACCAGACCTATCTCCTTCCTTGCAAACCTGTGTCACTAACTGTCTTTCTCACATCTCTTCCTGGATGTCCTCTCACTACCTCAAGCTAAATCTCTCCAAAACTGAGCTCCTTATTTTCCCCCCTTCTTCAAAAATCTCCACCCCCAATCTCTCTATAACCGTCGACAACTCCATCATTACCCCTACCCCGCATGCCCAATGTCTTGGTGTCACATTTGACTCAGATCTTTCTTTCACTCCTCACATTCAGTCCTTGGCTAAAGCCTGCCGCTTCCACCTTAAAAACATCTCTAAAATTAGACACTTCCTTACACCAGACACAACTAAGATTTGAATCCACTCTGTCATCCTTTCCCGCCTCAATTACTGCAACTCTGTCCTCTATGGTCTCCCCACCTGCCACCTAGCTCCTTTACAATCCAATTTTAATGACTCTGCCAGGCTTATCTTCTTTACACGTTGCTCTTCATCTGCTGCACCTCTCTGCCAATCCCTTCACTGGCTTCCTCTTGCCTCTAGGATCAAACACAAAAATCTCACTCTGACATACAAAACCCTCAACTGCACTGCTCCCCCCTATATATCAGACCTTGTCTCCAGATACTCTCCCTCCCATCCCCTTCGCTCTGCTCATGACCTCCTACTCTCCTCCTCTCTTGTTACCTCATCACACTCCCATTTACAGGGACTTCTCCAGACTGGCTCCCATCTTGTGGAACTCTCTGCCTCGCTCCACAAGACTCTACCCTAGTTTTTAAAGCTTCAAGTGCTCCCTAAAGACTCTACTGTTCAGGGATGCATACAACCTACGCTAACCTTTCTTTATACCAGTTCCTCCCCTCCATCCCTATCCCCTGAACCCCCTTAGCATGTAAGCCTAAGAGTCCAGCTGTTTGTAGATCACCTTCTTAAGAGCTGACTACAACAGTGCAACTCTTGGCAGGGCCCTCTACCCATTTCATCCATTTAGTTGTTTTGTTGTACTCAGCATTTGTTTATAGCGCTGCAGAATCTGTTGGCGCTCTACAAATAACCGATAATAATAATAAGAATAACAATAACTTTGATCTACACATAGGAGCTTTCATGAGCCTCCACTAAAAAAAGCCCCACAATTATTCAAGCCAGGTGATCACTATTACCATAGTGAGCACCTGGCTATTAAAAGCTATATAAGATTTTTTTTTGTAAAACGGTATTATGGGCTTTAAATATGGGTCTTGGTGGTCTCTATGCCTTTTTGTTGAACTAATGCAGGCCCATATATACATTCAAAATGTTATTTTTTTTTATTATGGATGGATGTCAGTCATCCATAGCATTTGTACACTCCTAAGTTTCTTAGGTAAAATGTGCTCTTTAATTAATTTTTCATGTTGATCATATGGGTCATCTTTAAATAACATTTGGGTCTATCACAATCTATTGGCAATTTGCTCCAAAAAAAGGCTTTTGACTTTCCAACCTAATTGGTTGTCGAGTTTCATTTCTTTTTCATTTGTTAAAAGCCCACAGCAACTAACGAGTTTTAAATCAAAAAGCTTCCAAAAAGGTATTTTTGTGTGTTAAGCCCCTGTTTTAAACTAGAAACGGGGTGGTCATTAGATTAACATTAACCTTTTTTAATTAGAATCCATGCTAACCACTCATTACCTAAATATTTTTTATTTTCATATTTGATTGTAGGTCACAGCGCTTCAGTCTTTTAAATCAGGTTTTAAAATGCAATTGCAGAATCATGACTTTAATAAGAATGTAATCGGTTTCCATCTACACCACTTCTAAATCATCTGAATGCATCTTTTATGTTTTCAGGATTGTCAGACTGTGTACCATTTTTCTATTTTGTCATTTTTCAACTTAGACAAGTCTTTTCAACAATATTTATTTCTGTTGTTTGTTAAAGCACCAATTCTATTTTGGAGTGAAATAAAACAAGATGGTGACTATGGATTTCTATGGAAATATCATCTTATACTGGATTTTTATATTACTGAATCTGTAAAGCGTGAACCCACTGCATGCAATATTGTATCTGCCTAGAAAACCCTTAAAGGGACACTGAACCCAATTTTTTTCTTTTGTGATTCGGATAGAGCATGCAATTTTAAGCAACTTTCTAATTTACTCCTATTATCATTTTTTTCTTTGTTCTCTTGCTATTTTTATGTGAAAAATAAGTTATCTAAGCTTTTTTGGTTCAGAACTCTTGACAGCACTTTTTTATTGGTGGATGAATTTATCCACCAATCAGCAAGGACAACCCAAAAATGGGCCGGCATCTAAACTTATATTCTTGCATTTCAAATAAAGATAGCAAGAGAATGAAGAAAATTTGATAATAGGAGTAAATTATAAAGTTGCTTAAAATTGCATGCTCCATCTGAATCACGAAAGAAAATGTTTTTGGGTTCAGTGTCCCTTTAAATGAGATCTCGCCTTCATGACCAGGTTTTTATAGGGGACCCTCCTCCATACATACTTATTTACAAGAGTGCATTTCAAAGTGATTGCACCTACATTATTGAGCTCACTGTCAGAAATGCATGTTTCAGTTTATAAGTTCAATAATGTAGGCTCAAGCACTTTGAAACACATTTTCAAATACTAGAAAATCTTTTAAAATCTGTTCTTCTCTTGGATGGTTCAAAACCATATCCTCTTTGTAAAATTCTTGTTTTGGAACCTTTAAACACATGAGAAGAGACAATGTATGCATTGATCTGCAAGTTCAAAGCATAGAATGGCATTTTGAAATGGGCATCAGAAAGTAAATTAAAAACGAGTTTTGTCCTCTTATCCTTAAAAAAATATTCTCTCCTGGCTATGCATGTCTTGCCATTTTTGTTGACTGTCCTAGAAGAAAAAAAGAGGAGTAGAATGAGGAAAAGCAAAATAATAGATGAGGAGGGGCAATGCTAATATGCAAGCTAAATGTTTTTGTTTGCATAGATTCGTCTACTTACTAGTTGTTGATGATATTCATGGCATACATAATATGTATACTTATTTGTACCTACATTATATAGTACAGCAATCAAGCAACGTGAAAGAGATATGAAACCTATTTTTTTTCTTTCATGATTAAGATAGAGTATGTGTTTTTAAACATCTATTTATTTTTATTATTATTTTTCTTCATTTTTATGGTATCTTTTTGTTGAAAAGCAGGAACATGAGCTGAGGAGCCTGCTCATTTCTGGAGCACTATATGACAGCCGTTTTGCAAGAATGTTATACATTTGCAAGAGAAACTGAAAGGTAATATGTTTTATAAAACATATATGCGTTGTATATTTGCATATTTTTTAAATTCTACAGGTCAAAAGGTACACAGACATGGATCTTCTCTGAGCACAAATTTATAGATATAATACTCTTCCATCTGTTACTGATGTATTTTCTAAAAGGGAATCTTTACAAGCACTATGGGTCAAGATGCTTATTTTTCCCAAGAATCAGACTTTGATCTCCAGGAAGATGATACATTATTCTGAAATGACTTAACACAGCAGGAATATTTTGGAGGCATCGGTGAACCTGAATGAATACATACATATATTTATCTGCATCTCCTTTAAAGATCTATCAAATTATTTAGAAAGCACAGTTTCAAATTCTAAAAAAGAAGATTTATTTTCTTGCAAGAAATAGGTAGTAATTTTGTCTTGTGTACAAAAACCCATTGACTCAAAGCATTTTTTTTTTTCAAAATGGCATCTATTATTTCAATAAAAAGTATGTGATACAAATAGGAAAATGTAATATTCTGTCAATTTATTAAACATTGTTATCTCTTTTGTGTTTTATTATATGATTCTTATTACATTTTTTATTTTTTTATTTGAGAAACAATATATTTATCTCTAGTTTTTATTTCTTTAAGAAAGTATAACAGTAAATTACCAAAGAAATTTACATTAATTTTCATTGCAAATTATTACAGTCCCAAGCAAATGTATTGTATTGACAGTATATAATTCCCCTTATATACTGCTTTCCCTATATGAAAAATACTATTATTAACTCAAACCTAAGAAGATGCCAGCTACAGAGAGCATTAAAAAAAATATATACAGATTCTAGTTCCATATTCCTATAATTCACTGTGGTTCCTGAGAACTATCAAACACTCTGAAGATCATAGTTTCTTGGAGGGTTCAAAGTTATGACTTTAGTGTTAGTTTTTTGACGATGTTCATGTTTTGCTTTAAATTAAAGCAGAATTATTTACACACATCCATGATATAGTAACTAGATCTGTTTCAAACATGAACTACATTAAGGACTCCACAATAGGGCTAATATTTTTGTGCTCCACTTAATCTAGGCTAATAAGTGGAAACTAATTTTGAACTACAGAGCCACTTTAAATATAAGGTGTTATTCTCTAGCTATAAATAAGTCTAGTTCAAAAAGTTTTCTTTCCTATTATTTTGTCTTCTTGTGGGTTTTTAATTTGTTTCATATTTCATCATTCTGGAATAATGTGCTATACACTACTGTTTAAATATTTGATTTATGTATTTAATCTTTTTGTTTTTATTTTATTTATTTAATTTAAATAGCTTTAACAATGACTGAGAAAGAGATACAGAAAATTAAATTCATAAATGCAAAACTAATGTAAATTTTCCTGGCAAACAATGTAGGAAAGTCTATCTTACATTTGATACAAGTGAAATCACAAAATAAATATTGACGTGTATTCAGTCAGATCTTGGTTAAATGATATACAGACATTACTTATAGTAACATCTGGGCTATATTATAAAAGGAAAAATATTGCTTGATATTAAATGTCATGAATCAACTAAATGCATTAATGTACAGTATATAAAATAGAATGGATAGAAAGATGATAGATGATAGATAGATAGATAGATGATGATAGACAGATAGATAGATAGATAGATAGATAGATAAATAGATAGATAGATAGATAGATAGATAGATAGATAGATAGATAGATAGATAGACAGATGATAGATTAGAAAGACAGAGATACACTAAATCTTCTATTTAGGAAATAACTACATTCCATAAACATTTTAAAAATATATTTGATTGAATTATTTCCCTCTTTGCCAGAAAAGTGGTTTTCACACATTCTATTCAAATGAAAAAATATAGAACGGAAAAAAAAAATCAGAAATTTCAGGTTTTTTTATACCACTAACTTGTTGAAATACAATTAAATATATATTTAATGTTTTGGCTGTAAATGTAATATAACCCTTCACCTTTGGATAAACTCACTAGCTGGCTAGTCAGATTGCAGCTGGGCAGTTGTTTCTGTTAAAGCAATTAGATATTCACTGGCAGTTATAGGATAGAGATTTTTTTTCAGTTCCAAAGCATTTAACTTGTACTTTTCCCCTAACGCTTTCTTTAAGACATATGTAATGTCTCCTTTATTATCCTAAAATTAATTAACTGAACATATTCCAATCTTGGAAATAGACTGTTATTCTAAATGATTCTCTTTATTAGGGCTGCAGAATCATTGAATGTGAAATAACAATTTTCAGATGTAACTATGGAATGCAGCTACCGAATTGGCTATAACTAGATCAAATGTTTGCAGCTATTGATAGCAACAGAGCTGTAGCGTAGTGATAGTCCTGTCACCATCAATATTGGTTGGCAAACCATCACCCTGGAGTCAGATAAAACTTCTACAGCTTCAGCAATGCAGCAATTTCCAAATAAAAGCAACAGTTATTACATTTTATGAAGCCACTATAACATAATAGAGCCAACATCATTTGTCTGTGTCTATTATATACTCTTATCTGTAGATTTTAGGCAGCCTAAAATATAATGTAGAGGATCCAATAAAAATGATCCTCCAAACAAAGGTAATCCTGCTGTTGATCTGCTGTTGATCCATCATCAAACCAAAATTAACCCTATATAACCCTCCTCCCTACAGCAAGGGATTGTAATTCCAGTCCTCAAGTCCCAAGAACTGATTAGATTTCCAGGAATATTTTGGACAAGGGCAGGTGGATTATTTCACTTGTACTATATATTCAGATATCTTTAAAATTTGACCTGTTAGTGGCTCAGGAGGACCTGTATTGTAGAACTGTCCCCTACAGCATCTCTCCTCCTTAAACCACATTCTTCCTCTCTATATGATCACACTAATGCAATGAGTCCCACTTTAATCAGAAGCCCCCAATACATGATTCCAGAAACTATCAGCCAATCAGAATTGAAGGGATGCCATCTTGGATGACATCATTTAAAGAAACCTCCATTCTACAGTCGCCGTCGATGGAGGAGGATGCTCCATGTTGGATGTCTTGAAGATGGACCCGCTCCGCGCTGGATGGGTGAAGACAGAAGATGCCACCTGGATGAAGACTTCTGCCCATCTGGAGGACCTCTTCTGCCCGGCTTGGATGAAGACTTCTGCCCGTCTGGAGGACCACTTCGCCCAGCTTCGTTGAGGACTTCGGCCCGGTTGGGTGAAGACGTCTCAAGGTAGGGTGATTTTCAAGGGGTTAGTGTTAGTTTTTTTTAAAGATGGGATTGGGTGGGTTTTAGAGTAGGGGGGTGTGGGTGGTGGGTTTTAATGTTGGGGGGTATTGTACTTTTTTTTAGGTAAAAGAGCTGATTACTTTGGGGCAATGCCCTGCAAAAAGCCCTGTTAAGGGCTATTTGTAATTTAGTGTAGGGTAGGGCTTTTTTATTTTGGGGGGCTTTTTATTTTGTTAGAGGGATTAGATTAGGTGTAATTAGTTTAAAAATCTTGTAATTATTTTATTATTTTCTGTAATTTAGTGTTTGTTTTTTGTACTTTAGATAATTTTATTTATTTTTATTTAATTGTAGTTAATTGTATTTAATTTAGTTAATTTATTTAATTATAGTGTAGTGTTAGGTGTAATTGTAACTTAGGTTAAGTTTTATTTTACAGGTACTTGTGTCTTTATTTTAACTCGGTAGTTATTAAATAGTTAATAACTATTTAATAACTATTGTACCTAGTTAAAATAAATACAAACTTGCCTGTAAAAAAAATAAAAAATCCTAAAATAGCTACAATGTATATGTATAGGGTTTATTTTATAGGTAAGTATTTCGTTTTAAATAGGAATAATTTATTTTGATTTCTTTAAATTATATTTAAGTTAGGGGGTTAGGGTTAGTGTTAGACTTAGGTTTAGGGGTTAATACATATAATATACAGGGAGTGCAGAATTATTAGGCAAATGAGTATTTTGACCACATCATCCTCTTTATGCATGTTGTCTTACTCCAAGCTGTATAGGCTCAAAAGCCTACTACCAATTAAGCATATTAGGTGATGTGCATCTCTGTAATGAGAAGGGGTGTGGTCTAATGACATCAACACCCTATATCAGGTGTGCATAATTATTAGGCAACTTCCTTTCCTTTGGCAAAATGGGTCAAAAGAAGGACTTGACAGGCTCAGAAAGGTCAAAAATAGTGAGATATCTTGCAGAGGGATGCAGCACTCTTAAAATTGCAAGGCTTCTGAAGCGTGATCATCGAACAATCAAGCGTTTCATTCAAAATAGTCAACAGGGTCGCAAGAAGCGTGTGGAAAAACCAAGGCGCAAAATAACTGCCCATGAACTGAGAAAAGTCAAGCGTGCAGCTGCCAAGATGCCACTTGCCACCAGTTTGGCCATATTTCAGAGCTGCAACATCACTGGAGTGCCCAAAAGCACAAGGTGTGCAATACTCAGAGACATGGCCAAGGTAAGAAAGGCTGAAAGACGACCACCACTGAACAAGACACACAAGCTGAAACGTCAAGACTGGGCCAAGAAATATCTCAAGACTGATTTTTCTAAGGTTTTATGGACTGATGAAATGAGAGTGAGTCTTGATGGGCCAGATGGATGGGCCCGTGGCTGGATTGGTAAAGGGCAGAGAGCTCCAGTCTGACTCAGACGCCAGCAAGGTGGAGGTGGAGTACTGGTTTGGGCTGGTATCATCAAAGATGAACTTGTGGGGCCTTTTTGGGTTGAGGATGGAGTCAAGCTCAACTCCCAGTCCTACTGCCAGTTTCTGGAAGACACCTTCTTCAAGCAGTGGTACAGGAAGAAGTCTGCATCCTTCAAGAAAAACATGATTTTCATGCAGGACAATGCTCCATCACACGCGTCCAAGTACTCCACAGCGTGGCTGGCAAGAAAGGGTATAAAAGAAGAAAATCTAATGACATGGCCTCTTTGTTCACCTGATCTGAACCCCATTGAGAACCTGTGGTCCATCATCAAATGTGAGATTTACAAGGAGGGAAAACAGTACACCTCTCTGAACAGTGTCTGGGAGGCTGTGGTTGCTGCTGCACGCAATGTTGATGGTGAACAGATCAAAACACTGACAGAATCCATGCATGGCAGGCTTTTGAGTGTCCTTGCAAAGAAAGGTGGCTATATTGGTCACTGATTTGTTTTTGTTTTGTTTTTGAATGTCAGAAATGTATATTTGTGAATGTTGAGATGTTATATTGGTTTCACTGGTAAAAATAAATAATTGAAATGGGTATATATTTGTTTTTTGTTAAGTTGCCTAATAATTATGCACAGTAATAGTCACCTGCACACACAGATATCCCCCTAAAATAGCTATAACTAAAAACAAACTAAAAACTACTTCCAAAACTATTCAGCTTTGATATTAATGAGTTTTTTGGGTTCATTGAGAACATGGTTGTTGTTCAATAATAAAATTAATCCTCAAAAATACAACTTGCCTAATAATTCTGCACTCCCTGTAGTGGCGGCGGTGTAGGGGGGGGCAGATTAGGGATTAATAAATATAATGTAGGTGGCGTTGGGCTCCGGGAGCGGCGGTTTAGGGGTTAAACACTTTATTTAGTTGCGGCGGGGTCAGGGAGTGGCAGTATATGTGGTTAATAACTTTATATAGGTGGCGGCAGTATAGGGGGCAGAAGATTAGCGGTTAATATGTATAATGTAGGTGGCAGTGGGCTCCGGTAGCGGCGGTTTAGGGGCTAATACATTTATTAGAGTTGCGGTGGGCTCCAGGAGCAGCGGTTTAGGGGTTAATAACTTTATTTAGGTGCGTCGGAGTCCGGGGGGTAAACAGTATAGTATAGTGTGGGTGCTTAGTGACAGGGTACCAAGAAAGCTGAAGAAAGCCGAAGAGCAGCTAGATCAATGACTGTTAGTTAACAACAGTCCGCTGCTCATTGCACCGTACTTGGTGCGTGGCTTTTTGACAGCTTTTTTGGTAACTTTGGAGAATGAATTCAGGTCTGCAGCCGCGATGTTAGGCGATCTTAGGCGAGTGTATTGGTGCCGTTGAATGCAAGAAAGTTGACGGCTTGATAAGTAGATGCCATAATCATCTTTATTTATTTATCCTTAGGGGCATTCATCCTGTTCAAAGTTTTGACAGAGCTTGAAAAAAAACTATCACAGAATATTGCTGTGTTTTTATTTTCTGTGGGTTTTCTTTAACAGGTTTATTATTTTAATAATATTATAATCAATGATTAGTAGAATATGAAAACAAAGAAAAAAAGGGAGACAGTGAAAAAGGCAAAAAGACAAATGTTTAAAAGAAAACAGCTGAGTTTAAGAATTACTTCAATCAAGACCTCCATATCTTGATATAATATATAGGGGCCTATTTAAGAACGTGCGAGCGGACATGATCCAATATTGCGGATCATGTCCACTGCACATCAATAAATGCCGACAGCATACGCTCTCGGCATTTATCATTGCACCAGAAGTTCTTTTGAACTACTGGTGCAATACCGCACCCTGCAGATTCACGGCCAATCGGTCACTAGCAGGGGGTGTCAATCAACCCAATCGTATTGGATCGGATTGATTTCTGGCGATGTCTATCCTCTGCCTCAGAGCAGGCGGACAGGTTATGGAGCAGCGGTCTTTAGACCGCTGCTTCATAACTTGTGTTTCTGGAGAAACACAGGGCATCAAGCTCCATATGGAGCTTGATAAATAGGTCGCATACTGTTAAAAATAATTTACTATTTAGTTATATTATCAAATAATCTTCATTCAATGGTTATCCTTTGTTGAAGGAATAACATTGCACCACTGGCAGTTACATTAGCAGAGCTAGTCAGCCAATAACAATAAAGAAATGTATGCAGGCACAAATCAGTAGCTAGTTACCACTATTGTTGGATATGTGCGTATTATTTTTCTACAAGAGATACAAAGAGAACGAAGCACATTGAAGAATATAAGTGAACTTAGAAGTGCCTTTAATTTATATAAAATTCAGAAATTAATCATCACAATTCAAAATAAAAAAAAATGCATCATTTATGTAATGCTACACAGGGTATATGCGGCCTATCTGCAACGTAACATCCATAGGCCATAAAAAAATGTCTTCTGACAAGTACAGTACTTTAGCATAACCTAGATGCAATATGTGAATGGAATATAAATAATGACATGAAATAATAGCTAATCTAAACTATTTTCTAACAATTTTGCGTCAATTTGTGAGTAATACATTTACCTCTTAAATTGCTGTCGCAGTCGTCCGTTATGCCGTTAATGATGTCAGGCCCAACCGCTAGACAAGCTTCTGTTCATAATCATTCAAGTCCGCGATATATTCTGGTCCACCTCCAGTAGAACATGCAGAATTTTTTTTTTAGCTTTGGCAAAACCTTTAATGTCTTTGTACCTTTTCATTATCTGGTCAACATCTTTTTTGCCTGGACCCTGGGCATTAACGGCATCACTTATTTGTTTTCAGATCATCTTCTGTTGTGCAAAATTGGTCTGTCTTAAACGACAACCAAATAAATAGTCAACCATATCTAATAAAACCACGGTTTGCTGATGGGAAAAGTATGGGTTCTTTGACTTTGACGTCTGGGATCCAGATGAAGCCATAACGAATGTTGAATTCGATTTTTATAAAAATCAAGCAGCTAATAAAATCGTCCAACAATTTTGAACTATATAAGACTTCTGCACATGTTGTACTTTTATATTTGCTGACTTCTATTTCCGCGACTATGACGTTTGCGACACCTTGCACACCACGTGTGAATAATTGGCCTTACAATTCTCCAGACATAATATTACATTAGATTATTTGTGGTGAGCAAGGGGTCAAAGTTATCAATCGTCCGCCACTGCTTGTAACGGATTAGACGTAATATTTTCAGAGATGTTTTATAGTACAGAGTGGCAGGGAAAATCATTTCTCTCACTGCGAGTTAAAGTGAGTTTATTTGTATCTCCAATATGGAATAAATTGACTATTTAGTACATGGAGCCCCATATACCTGTTTATGGAAAGGGCTTTAGTTGAGGCTAAAGAATAATAGGGAATTCATAGCAGCAAAGATTCTCTTTGCAATACAGTATGATAAACCATTTTTGAATTTGAAGCCTGTTGAAAACACACTAACAATCTACAGTCACACACATAGCAATAATAAATATCAATTCTCAGATAAAGTTTACTTTTTTCATTGTACTTTTTTCTTTTTTTGTTGTTGTTGTGTTTTGTGTTTAGGTGCAAAACAGTTTTTGAAAACTCCTTTAAAAGGACACTCATCCTGACTCAAAATTTGAATATGTTAAATTCCATTAACTAATGGTTTATTAAGGGCTAATACTTGGAAAATTAAACTATAAGTTAAGTTAGTGTTTTATGTATAGCAAATGTATTATACTATGGGGGCCGATTTAAGAAGCAGCATATGCTGCTGTTTCCGCGCGAGTCTTTAGGCTTGCCGGAAACTTAAGTTAAGAGGCAGTGGTCTTAAGAATGCTGCTCCTTAACTCGTCCGCCACCTCTGAGGCGGCAGACAGCAATCATCACGATCAGATACAATTGAGATGATTGACACCCCTTGCTAGCGGCTGATTGGCCTCGAATGTGCAGGGGGCAGAATTACACAAGCATTTCACACTACATGCTTTTTGTGCAATGATAAATGCAGACAGCGTATGTATTCAAAAATGCTTCAAATGTCTAATTTGCATAATACATTTAAAAAAAAAAAAATTTTTTATTTTAAATGATTGTTATA
Source organism: Bombina bombina (assembly GCF_027579735.1). Classification (NCBI taxonomy): domain Eukaryota; kingdom Metazoa; phylum Chordata; class Amphibia; order Anura; family Bombinatoridae; genus Bombina; species Bombina bombina. The sequence goes on along the minus strand of NC_069504.1, from coordinate 310,006,507 downwards.
TTTTATAATTACAACACTACATATATTTATTTAAAAACATTGATCAACCACTGTTAGCAAGTTTTTCCCCATATTCCCTACTCACCACGATGGATACTCTATTGACCTATTATCTTCAGACCTCTCCTCCAAATATGACATTTCCTTTCAGCACGATGAGTATACTATATAATTCATTCATACACATCTGATCTTCAATTAGCAAACATACTTCTCTTTATCTATTCTATTCTACAACCCTAAAGGACCCTTCTCTCTCACCTATACCCACCTGCAAAACCACCTTCGTCTTTCGTTAGTGAATTGTCAACCATTGAAAGCTTTGTTGGTGATGAAGGAAACATGGCTAGAGAAAGATCATCCAGACCACAGCAAGAGTTTGTTTCCTCTTTAGAGGATAATACCTATAAGTGAAATAAGATGGTTGAAGTTTAATCATACCAGAAATTTTTTGATGAACAGAAAAAATGCTTAGAAAAAAATCCAGTGACACCACAAAGTAAGCAAGATGTCTGATGAAACAGCCATTGTTGCATTTTATTCTTTGTAACCATTGCTTGTTACATATTTTAAATTATTTTTAATAAACAACTTCTTTTAACACAAGCTTTGGATGAGCACCCGATTGAGTAGCACAGCTACCACACCTGATATTTTGCTATTTGGAATTTACCACTCACTGAGTGGGTCAAAACACACCAGCATTGGTTCCACTTCACCTGGAGAGGGTTTGCTGCTACACCCCAAGCTACTAGCCTGCTTCTACCAGTACATAAGTGTACTTGGGCTAAATGTGAGTACCCATTTGGCTTTATTTTCCTGTTTATCTACTCTGACATGCTGATACACACATGAGGCGCCCCTCTGTTCTCTGTTTTTGCTAAAGGTGTATTCTAGCAGAGCATTTCCACACCAATAAATATAATCGAATATCAAGTGTTCATGAGGTTTTGGAATAACCAATAGTTCCTGACATATTAGAAAAATGGTTTAAAGAAAGAGAAAGGCACGTACATAAATGTACCTGTAAAAAGACAGGGATATCAGCACTCTTTTACAAACATGTGTATATTTATTTAATAGTGGAGATAGGAGTGACATTACTTCAGGATTATCACTCCATACAGAAAGTGGGATACTACTTTCCTGAAGTAATTTCACTCCTATTTTCACTATTAAATAAATATACACATTTTTGTAGAAAAAAATGCTGATATCTCTGTCTTTTTACAGGTATATTTATGTGCGTGTTCCTTTCTCTTTCTTTAAACCATTTTTACTCATTTAACTTTAAGGGTCTGCACCATTGGAACCTCATATAGGTTAAATTACTATTCTCTGCATTCTGTATGCATTAGACTGAGATTCTGCAGATGAGTAGCATATATGTGTATGAATAGCTATTAAGTTCCTCTTCTTTCCTTGTTTTTTTAGTTCCTGATATATTGATGGAATCTCAAACACCATTATAAACCAGCACATCTTCCTTTGACATTTCCTTATTAGAAGAGTCTACATGTGAATCTGAAGAACTAGTTGTTCTTTTGTTCCAATTAGTAACACATCATCTTCAGAAAATAATTTGCATGAAGAAGAGGATATATCTTTAAAACCTGTCAATTAGTATTTTTTGTATTCAAATCTACTCTGGGTGAACTTTTCAAAAATCTAACTTGCACTTATAATGGCAGATCCTATACAGTTGTTGAGACTAATTCAATCTAGGTCAGGCTCTAACTTATCCGTAAATAGAGAGTGTGCCATAAATGTAAACTTTGGGACAGCCAACCTCAAGTTGGTAAGATTTCTTTAGGCAATATTTTGACTTGTTGTGACATAGTATTATCTGGGAATAATTTTTCTAAAAATAGAAGACTGAACTGAATGTACAATTTGTATCATACACCTTCTTTTCTTAAAATCAAAAGAAATATATATTTTAGAGCCATTGATCTTAAATACAAAAAGGAGAGTGAGGCAATCAGTAGTTTACATGGATAACTTCTCAGTGTATTGGGTCATAGTCAGTGCAGCAGCTCAGGATTTTCAAACAAGTATTGTACATACACCCTCATGGATGATACCACAGAAAAAATTATTGATTTTAACATCATTCAGGTTTCAGAGACCAGTTCTTCTGTGGCAATGAAAGCAAAAGATCTCAGAATAAGTGTCACCAATGTTCTCAATGAGGGATTAAAAATCATGGTAATAGCAACTGACCATCACACCTCCATTAGAAAGATTGTAAGAGAGGAGTACAAAGATATCAGCCATCAATATGATTTAGAGGTATCATCAAGTGCAAATCATCTCTGGTATAGCACTAAATATTACAGGGGTGACCATGTCCTTTTCTCTGAGCTCTGGAAATCTGTGGTGTATCATGCTGCTAACATCTATTCTTCTGAAGATGGTACCCTTGTCAAGAAATGTTTACACAAAGAATTATCTGAAGAAGAAAATAGAAAACATCCTTAGATACAGAAGAAGTCAAATGTTTTCTTTGAACTGTCAATGTTTGTGCGTTACTCCAACATTATCAAGGCCATCTTCTTGAAGAACTATTGCCACACAGGTAGAATCAAAGTATTTCATTCTATGGCTTTAAAATGTAGACCCAAGAGTGTCTATTTCAAGACAAATTCAATTATTGCTTGTACACAACTGGCTATTTTATCACACAATGTAAAAAGAGAAAAAACACCAAGCCAAAATTAAAGAGTAAGTAATGCACTTGGTGGGTTTCATTTCAGACCATATTTTTCCAAGCTGACAAAAAAGTGTAATGTTAAACCAGTCTATGAGGAATCCACAAATGAATATGTGTTTACAATAATGATGGATCTGGTATGAATTGACATAATTGGAAATCTCGATTGGATAAATAACCATAAACTATAGCTTCCTAATCACGTCCACCAACATCAGAACGTATTTAAGCACACCAGTCTAAACTCAAAAGTAAAATACTTTCTGCTGAATTTGATGAATAGTCATCTTTAAAAAAAAAAATACAAAATTTACACAACTTGAAGGAAACATTTATTGAAAAATAATTTAAAAAAAATGAAAATTTTGAAATATTCAGTTAATAGGATTATTAGTATAATAATAATATTTATAGTATTAATATTTCTAACAGTTATTTATTCTAAATTGCTATTTTGTTAAAAAAAGTTTAATTAAAAAAAGCCTAGTGTTTTCATTATTATTTTTTAAATTTAGTAAATGAGAAAATAAAAAATAATGGTAGTGGATGCATAATATTGTTTCATATAACAATTGAAGGGACATGAAACTAAAGTTTTTTTTTGGTAAATTAGAAAGAAGATTAAAGTTTCAAGGTCTAATTCACTTATTCTATCTGTTATGCATTATTGTACTTTTTTAAAAAGCATACATAGTTAGGGACAAGAGCAACAATGTACTACAAGTAGAGAGCTGATCATTGGTGGCTGCACATACATGCCTCTTGGTGTGTGCGTACCTTATGTGTAAAGCAAGTTCCCTCCACAAAGGATACCAAGAGAATGAAGCAAATGTGATAATAAATAACTGTAATTTTTTTAAAAAAAAATTTCTATACCCTCAAACTAAATATTTTGGGGTTGCTGTTTTTTAAAATGATAATAAACTATTAACTTTTATTTCAACATATAACCCAAAAAATATGAATACATATTTATTTTCAGCAGACAATAAAACAAAACAAATATTAATCTACTTGTGTTTGTTTAGAAAAAAATGAAGCTGTCTTAAAAACGTAACATGTATTTTTAAGAAATATTTTTAATAAATAACCTGAAAAAAATAAAAACAAAAACAAAATAGTAATGTTCAGAAATGTCAGTCAAGAAACATCTCTGAAGGGTCATCACATTCCACACTGTGGTCAGCTTCTAGAAAAATTCTCAAAAAATATGAATACATATTAATTTTCAGCAGACAATAAAACAAAACAAATATTATTATATGACTGTGGTCAGCTTCTAAAAAATGTCTTCTTATAGTGTTAACCACAGGTCTGCGATTTTGAGGCCCTGAAAGACAAAATATAAATGTACAGTAAGTGACTTTTCTGAGAAGAATGAAAGAAAGATAGATTAAAGATATATTAATTTATAATTTTCCAATTATCCAATGTTTTTACATAAAAAAAGGAATTGAAAAAAAATTACCCTTCTTGTTAATGACATACACTTCTGACACATCTGCGTCTATTATCACCACAATGGCAATGTAACTCTATTAGGTATTGCCTGTCTGTTAATCCTGTTCTTTAATACATGCCATATTATCAGTCACTAGAGGTTCAATGTTTTCAACCTCCTTGAAACACCTAGATTCCATCTCTGTGGGCATAATCATTTAATTATCACATCAGTTTGTCTGAACAATGTGCTGTGATTCATCAGAATTACTGCTAGTACTCTCTTGTTCTGAAACTAAGTTTTCTTGTGGTTCAATAATAGAATCCCACAAATAAATAGGTGAAGAATCCATAGGGAGAGGTCTTCAAAATCAAACTGCGCTTTCTTTAAAAAAAAAAAAAAAATTGTAAATTTTAAACAAATTTAAAGTCTGGAATAAATAATATAGATGTACAAAAGAATTCAATAACATGTATAAAAATTATATTTAATTGTTTATTGTAATTATAAATGTTTACATTTATTATAAATACAATCTTTTTTTATAATTTAACACCTTAAGAACTGGTAATTTAAGAGAAAAACTTGCCCAAAGTGTACAAGAATTTTTAGCACATTTAGCTATTAAACAGAAAATAGAGTCTTGTTTTTTTTTTTTTAAATGTACCTATTAACACTATAACATTTTTTTTAGTAGACAACCAAAGGTATTGATCTAGGCCCATTTTCGTATATTTCATGCCACCATTTAACTGCTGAACTTTTTCGCAAACTTTGGGGCTCTTTGAGATTATTTACACACAACTACTGCAGTCATAAAACAAATGGTTGTAAAAAAAAAAAGGATCTCCTGTGTTCAGAAACAGCAGACATGCATGGCTCTGCCATTGTTTTTGGCAATTAGAAGGCTGCTAACTGCAGCTGCACCACAGTTCTGATATTCCCAGTAGTGAAGGGGTTAATCAGTCTGCAAGTACCCAATTGGTATTTTTTTTACTATTTATTTAAAAAAAAAAAAGCTTTTCTATTGTGTATCAATTCCCCCTCACCCTTCTCTGGAACCAATTACGGCAAAAACAAACAAACACCCTCACCCTTTTCCAGTGTTGGGGAAAGCCATCCCTCAGACTCCCTCACCAAACTTTTTTTTTCTGTAGGTAGGGAATCTCTTCTCCCTTCCCTCCCTCCCCCCTCCCGCAATGTGCTGCCTAGCCGACTCCTTCTTTCCTTCCCTTGCACAACACCCACTACAGCACAGTAAGCAGATGCAAACAGTGATACACGAGTGTAACTGTTTGCATCTGCGATCTGCTTTATATGGTAATGAGAGCGCTGTTAGCGCTCCTTTACCATATGAAGACAGATCCCTTCCCCCTCTGGCTGCAGTCTTAGCTGTCAGAGCTAGAGCCGTGACTGCAGCATGAGGGAAAAGACTGGATGTAGCTACTACATCAACATGTAACACTAGCCAAAGTATCCTGTGAGGTAGTAGCTACATCCATTAGGCTTAAGGGATTAATATACATTTTTTCATTTTATTTTTAAAAACAGTGATAATATTGTAAATTAAAATAATTGTATTAGTGTTTCATAAAAAAATTATGCACCCATGTGCAGACCTGATATTACATAGGAAATAATTTTCTTTTAAAATTAGAATTGGCAATTAGACAAAATAATAAACTTTTTTTTACATATCGTTATCAATTGTATTAAATAGATACGAAACACTCCACACTTTCATTATTCTTATATGATCATGTGATTTTAAACAACTTTATAATTTACTTCATAGCATTGCTATGATTACGGCTTTGCCGAAATGCGTAAGCCTTGCCAGCCAGAGGTGCCCTTACCTCAATTTTGTTCTGACATCTTGTATGTTCTATCTTTTATGACTTGCCAATAAAGGTTAAGTTTTATTTTTTCTAACGCTCTCGCTCTTTCTTTTGTGGAAATGGCTTAACCTACAGCCATGGAATTTATGCTTTCACCGGAAACATGGTGATATATAAACAAAGGTGACTTGCTTGTAGTTTGTGATTTGTGTATCTATCTATCTATCTATCTATCTATCTATCTATCCATCCATACTGTATATATATATATATATATATATATATATATATATAACAATCCAAGATGTGAATCCACCCTCCTGGGGTCAACCACCAGGTCCCTCTGTGTACATACAGCAAGCTTCAACAAAGTCAGAGGCAAACCAGGTTTTCTTCAAAGCAATTAGTCAAATAAATTTGACTAATTGCTTTGAAGAAAACCTGGTTTGCCTCTGACTTTGTTGAAGCTTGCTATAGGTAATCCCCAGACAGGAGGACAAAGGAGGCTGGAAAATCACCATGGCTGGTTCAACAAAGGTTTATTGAGCAAAGGTGCTAGTACATAAGGTGAGAGCAAAGCCTTAACATTTGACGCGTTTCGCGCATGCGTACATGCGCTTCATCAGAGGTGGTGAGTTCAAGGTGTGAGTGGACTTAAATGCAACAAAGGAGCCAATCAAGGCCTTGTTCAGTCAAAACCCTCATCTACACCTGCAGATGAAATAGCAGAGTAATTTGTTGCAAATAAGTCATTCATCCTATTTTATAAACTTCTATGTATACAAAGACATAAAAGACATTTATATACATGATACTAGTACAATTGTCTATATATTTCAAAACAAATATCATAACAATACATAATTCTAAGCACAACATAAGAAAATACATAAATAAAAATAAAAACACAAGTCTAAAATAATACCAATTTCATATTAGAAAGCTGAGAAATAAAAACACATGTTTATGGCTTAGAGGAGACAGGTGATTTTTATATAGAGGGCTAAGCAAATAGGTGGAAATGTATTTAGCCCTATTAATATAATGAAAGTATATATATAAAAAACACCAGTCTACATATGAAAAAGATAAATTGTTATATAAACAAAAAATAAACCATATGTTAATATGCATAAAAGCAAAAAAGATAAACAAATAGAATGAATATAATATACATATAAAAAAGAAAATATATATCAAAAGAACACCTAATTGATTGAGGATGTACTATATTGTTTTATATTCTGCATTATTCAGAAAGATTCAAAGGATTATAAGGTACTTAGGTGCAAGACTATAGTATGAGGAAAAAATGGAAGGTAGCTTTAGCAATTCTGGAAAGGGAGTGGATTATTCAACAAATAAATCCACATCCATCCTTTTGTTGATCCCTTCTGGAGATCTAGTATGTAACTTTACAATCCAAAAGATTTTTTTTTTCTCAGACTTTTTTCCCTATCTCCAACCCTAGGGTGTTTTTTAATTATATCGATACCTATAAATGAAAAATATTTAGGTCCCATACCATGTAATCTAAAGTGTTTAGCTACCTGTGTTTTTGGTTCCTTATCATCCAGAGAGCGCAAGTACTCACAGATTCTTTCTTTTAGTGGGCGGGTAGTGATACCTATGTATTGGCAGGAACAGAATAAACAGTTAATGAGATAGATGACGTATTGGGAATTACAGTCGATCCTATCTCTAATACGAAATACTTGATTGGTAACTTTTGAAGAAAAAGTGTCTGTCACAGTGATACAAGTGCATCCTTTGCATGGTACATGGCCACATTTAAAACATCCCGGTTTTAGGCTAAGCCAATGCGAACCTACTATTTCTTTATCTGTAAATTGTTTGCCAATTATATCTCTTATAGTGGGGGCTTTTCGTGCTATACACTTAACTCCTGATGTTAGGATGTTATTAAGGGCCTCATCTCCTTTTAGAATTGTCAAGTTATTTTTAACTATATTACAGATTTGATTGTATTGTCTGCTAAATTGTGTGATAAACAAAAGGTTTTGACCAGGTAAGACAGACTTTTCTGTTTTTAGAGACTTATCAGAGTTACATCCTCCTTTAAGCAGATCTTGTCTATTTAAATCTGCCACTTGTTTTTTCTGTTTTAAATAACAAATTTCTTTGATAACCTCAATCTATTAATCTATTAGTTAGCTCTCTGGCTTGGGAACAATACTCCGTTAGTTCTGTACAATTCCTCCTTAAGCGTAAGTATTGGGCTTTTGGAATGCCTCGTTTTAGATGATTGAGATGAAAGGAGTCAGCTCTCAATATTGTATTTCTGGCCAACGGTTTGCGATAAGTACATGTGGAGATTCTATTACCCACGGCTCTTAGGCTCAGGTCGAAAAAATCAATAGTTTGGTTATGTGTCTGTGCTGTAAATGTCAAATTATATTCATTATTATTCATAAAGTCTACAAATTTGTCAGCAGTGCAATCTTCTCTGGTGTCCAGATGACAATGATGTTGTCTATAAAGCGACCATATAGTATGACATTCTTCTTATATGGAAATGTGTCAGAAAAGATCATGTTAAATTCGAGCCACCCCATATAAATATTTGCCCCCATCGCTGTGCCTCGTCTTTGTAGGTAATAGGTACCTTGGAAAATAAAGAAATTATGTTGTAAGAGGAATTCTGTTATCTGGACGATAAATGATATAAATTCGTCGCTATAATCTGAATATCTGTGTAACATAAAATCAATAGCTTCCAAACCTTTTGAATGAGGGATGTTAGAATAGAGGGCGGTAACATCAATAGTGGCCCATGTGTAGGATTCTTTCCAAGTGATATCTTTAATCTGTGTTAATAAATGTGTGCTATCCCTGATATATCTTGGTAGTGCCAGCATAATAGGTTGAAGGATGTGGTCGAGCCAACCACCCAATCTTTCGCACAGAGACCAATTACTGGCCACAATGGGCCATCCAGGTGGATTTTTGAGTCCCTTATGTATCTTGGGTGTAATGCAAAAGTATGGGGTGGTTGGCTGTTCCACATATAAATAATCAGTTAATTCTTTATCCATACAATTATGTTCGGTAGCATAATCAAGTAAATGGCTGAGTCTATTTTTGAAGGAGGTGGTGGGATTGAACGTTAGTTTGGTTTATAACATACAGTCTTTCAATTGGCTCTCAACTTCACCAATATAATCTTTCTTGTTCAAAACCACCACTGCTCCTCCCTTATCAGCCTGGACTATAACCACGTTTTCATTTTTTTGAAGTCTGGTCAATGCTTGTCTCTGTCGTCGGGTAAGATTATCCCTGGATATATTAAGGGGATTACTATCTATAGTATTGAATAGGTCAGTCAATTCTTTTTCTACCACTCTCTGGTATAAGTCCAACAACTGATGTCTGGAATTAATAGGATAAAAATGGGAAGTGTTCTTATATGTGAAGGATGTGCAATTATTAGTCAATGTGTCAATAGTTCTAGTAGATTGCTGTTGTAAAGTAATTAAATTAGTGAGATCTACCAGGTCAGTGTATTTGAGTCCCACTGTTTCTTGCTTAGTAGGAATATGTGTGGCTAGAGGTGAGTGGTCATTTGAATTATCCTTAAAGTGCTTTTTTAAAACAATCTTACGGACAAACCTATTAATATCTAAAAGTGTATTCACAAGATCAAAATTGTGTGCTGGTGCATATGATAGACCTTTATTTAGCAAATTACATTCTGTGTTGGACAAGATATAGTCAGAGAGATTAATGACTTCTACTTCTTTAGTTTTTCAGACCCTGCTGGGGTAACGGAAAAAAAGCCCCTGCTTGTCCCGTACCTATTGTATCTTGTGTTCTTTTTGGTGTACTTGTCTGATTAGGTTGTTTCACTAAAGTTTTTAATTCTTTTCTGCCAGGATTAGGATTTAAACTGATCTTATCAGGCTCAGGTAGACTTTGTGACTGTTCACCTTCTGTTGACTGGGCACTAGTGCCTTGGTAGTCCGTGTCTATACTAGAAAATGTGACATGTTTATTCTTTTCAGACTTATTACTATATCCTTTTTTATTTTTATTCTTGTTCTTATTTTTCTTAATAGGTGGCCAATTTTGTCTAGTAGGCTTATGTTGCTGCCAAGAGTAGACTATGTTAAGTTCATAATCCTTAACATCTCTCTGGTATTTCTGTACCTTCCTTTCAGATAATACTGTATCTAAATTATCTATTGTTTCAGTAAGCTGTTTGTTATAGTCTGCATATTTCTTAGTGGTTTCAAATGGTTTAAGTGTTTCAATGGCACTATTAATTTCAATAAGTACCTGGTCCCTCTCTTCATTTTTATGGCATAACAGTTGTTTCATTAATACTATAAAACAATTAGTTAAATTATCATTCCATTCCTCCATAAATTTGGGGTTATTAAGTGCAAAGGATGGATATTTTTTCATTCTTAAACCCCTAGGTAGCTTATGTTCAGATATTTAGAGTTCTAAGTACTTTATATCCCACCACAGATTAGTTTCCCTAAACCTTAGCAATTCTAATTTCGAAAATACATTTGTAATATCATCCTCATTAGCAAGAACTACTGCTTGGCTATCACCTTTTAGTGCATTTTCCATAATGCATTTTCTTTTTGTTTCATTTATAACCCCTGTGGGTATCATTGTTGCCATTATGGGAAGTGCCCTAAAGTACGATATGTATAAATAGCTTATGCACTTTAGACCAGAGGAGCCCTCTATTTATATCTGCAGAGATAAAAGTAAAAACTATAAACACAAAACTAATTGGTAGCAGATATAAATGATGGGAACCTTAAACACCAATGTGTAATGGAAACAGTGATTAAATCTAGACAATACTAAGATTCTCAATAATAGGCAGTCCCAAAATATTGCTATCTATTCCCATGTTCACAAAAAAGTTTTTTTTGTATTTGCCAAAATGTGGAAATATAAAACATTAAGTAATGATGCAGTCCACAATTATGAAATTATTGATCTTAAAAAGTTCCAAATATAGCGCTACAATTGTATATGGTCAGAGCGCATGAATGAAAGTTCCAGTGTAGGCAAAAAACACATAGGAAGAGGGCTATGGTGTAAAGTGTCCCCACTGTAAACCCTTAGAGCCAATGCACAATCCAGGTGTGCACAATAAATTGAAATATACCTTCAAGGTAGGCGGACCAGGCCAGTTCTTACAAAGTGTAGGTACCAGGCAACATCCTCCGAAGATCCTCGATAGGCAAAAGCCCTCAAGTTCCGACAGAGGGAGATGACTGTGTCCACGTCTCTATTCGTCTTCAATCGACCAAGACTCTGACGTCAGAGTAGGGTGCTGTGTCGCACAAGAGGTCCGCTGAAGGGTGTTTGGCGTGAGGAAAGCATGCAGCGTCGCACAGAAGATCCGTTGGAACGTACCAGGCGTCCACTGGGTCCTAGAGGTAGGAGGCTCTTTAGGTTAGAATGATGGCTCCGGGTGACAAACAGCTAGGGCGGTATGTCATCCGCTGAAGGAAGAAATAGGTAATCCCCAGACAGGAGGACAAAGGAGGCTGGAAAATCACCATGGCTGGTTCAACAAAGGTTTATTGAGCAAAGGTGCTAGTACATAAGGTGAAAGCAATGTCTTAACACCTGACGCGTTTCACGCATGCGTACATGCGCTTCATCAGAGGTGGTGAGTTCAAGGTGTGAGTGGACTTAAATGCAACAAAGGAGCCAATCAAGGCCTTGTTCAGTCAAAACCCTCATCTACACCTGCAGATGAAATAGCAGGGTAATTTGTTGCAAATAAGTCATTCATCCTATTTTATAAACTTCTATGTATACAAAGACATAAAAGACATTTATATACATGATACTAGTACAATTGTCTATATATTTCAAAACAAATATCATAACAATACATAATTCTAAGCACAACATAAGAAAATACATAAATAAAAATAAAAACACAAGTCTAAAATAATACCAATTTCGTATTAGAAAGCTGAGAAATAAAAACATATGTTTATGGCTTAGAGGAGACAGGTGATTTTTATATAGAGGGCTAAGCAAATAGGTGGAAATGTATTTGGCCCTATTAATATAATGAAAGTATATATATAAAAAACACCAGTCTACATATGAAAAAGATAAATTATTATATAAACAAAAAATAAACCATATGTTAATATGCATAAAAGCAATATAGCACATCCTCAATCAATTAGGTGTTCTTTTGATATATATATTTTCTTTTTTATATGTATATTATATTCATTCTATTTGTTTATCTTTTTTTGCTTTTATGCATATTAACATATGCTTTATTTTTTGTTTATATAATAATTTATCTTTTTCATATGTAGACTGGTGCTTTTTATATATATACTTTCATTATATTAATAGGGCCAAATACATTTCCACCTATTTTTGATAAAAATCACCTGTCTCCTCTAAGCCATAAACATATGTTTTTATTTCTCAGCTTTCTAATACGAAATTGGTATTATTTTAGACTTGTGTTTTTATTTTTATTTATGTATTTTCTTATGTTGTGCTTAGAATTATGTATTGTTATGATATTTGTTTTGAAATATATAGACAATTGTACTAGTATCATGTATATAAATGTCTTTTATGTCTTTGTATACATAGAAGTTTATAAAATAGGATGAATGACTTATTTGCAACAAATTACCCTGCTATTTCATCTGCAGGTATAGATGAGGGTTTTGACTGAACAAGGCCTTGATTGGCTCCTTTGTTGCATTTAAGTCCACTCACACCTTGAACTCACCACCTCTGATGAAGCGCATGTACGCATGTGCGAAACGCGTCAGGTGTTAAGGCTTTGCTCTCACCTTATGTACTAGCACCTTTGCTCAATAAACCTTTGTTGAACCAGCCGTGGTGATTTTCCAGCCTCCTTTGTCCTCCTGTCTGGGGATTACCTATTTCTACATTCAGTGGATGAGATACCACCCTAGCTGTTTGTCACCCGGAGCCAGCACTCTAACCTAAAGAGCCTCCTACCTCTAGGACCCAGTGGAGACCTGGTACGTTCCAGCGGATCTTCCGTGCGACGCTGCATTCCTCACGCCAAACACCCTTCAGCGGACCTCCGGAACTTGAGGGCTCTTGCCTATCGAGGATCTTCGGAGGATGTTGCCTGGTACCTACACTTTGTAAGAACTGGCCTGGTCCGCCTACCTTGAAGGTATATTTCAATTTATTGTGCACAACTGGATTGTGCATTGGCTCTAAGGGTTTACAGTGGGGACGCTTTACACCATAGCCCTCTTCCTATGTGTTTTTTTGCCTACATTGGAACTTTCATTCATGCGCTCTGACCATATACAATTGTAGCGCTATATTTGGAACTTTTCAAGATCAATAATTTCATAATTGTGGACTGCATCATTACTTAATGTTTTATATTTCCACATTTTGGCAAATAAAAAAAAACATTTTTTGTGAACATGGGAATAGATAGCAATATTTTGGGACTGCCTATTATTGAGAATCTTAGTATTGTCTAGATTTAATCACTGTTTCCATTACACATTGGTGTTTAAGGTTCCCATCATTTATATCTGCTACCAATTAGTTTTATGTTTATATATATATATATATATATATATATATATATATACTGTATATAAAAATAAAGTCAATTGCCATGAACTCACCACTTTCAGCTGTATGTTGCCCGGTGCTTTCTTTTAAATAAAAATGAATAAGCACATATCTTAAAAGGAAAAAGGTGCTCACAGGTCTTCCTTAAAAAAGTGCAACATTTTATTAATCAACATATAAAAACAGGTCAAAGTTTCAGCTCCTATTGAAGCTTTTGTCAAGACCATCTGTCAGGATTGATCAAGAATAGGAGCCCAGTAGCGTACTAAAGCTAGCACAACCACTAGACAAAACAGGAGTGCGTGGTTCAGAAGGAACAACAAAAAGCAAGGTTAAACGTTCCAAAGGTCAGGGCAGGCAGCAAAGGTTCATAAATGGTATAACAAACAAGAGGTCAGGGCAGGCAGTAATAGTTCATAAACGGTATAACAGGCAAGAGGTCAGGGCAGGCAGCAATAGTTCATAAACGGTATAACAGGCAAGAGGTCAGGGCAGGCAACAATAGTTTATAAACAGGAAACAAGGCAAAAAGTTCAGGTAACCAAAATTTGTACACTAGACTAGACTCAAGGATAGTTCTTTAATTACTGAGCATTGAGATCACCGAACAGCAGTGCTTTAAAGGGTTGCTAAATGAGTGACAACTGGTAAGGGGAGTGGTGTTGGCTTTAAACCTCTCAAATCTCCTGTGCAATACTGTTTGTCCAATACTGCATTGATAACACTAGGCGAAGTGCTTGTGCAACCTCTGCAGTAGTCTATGTACTCATCATATTTGCTGCAGTCTGAAGGGAAGAGAAATAATGTTGCACCAATATGCAGGATTGCAGCAGCAAGGCATGGAGGGACAGCTGACTTTGCACTGCTTTGTCACCATAGGAGGACCAGCAGTAGTACGCTCAGCAGCATTAGTACAGGTAATTGCATTACACCAATATCCACCAAAATAGAGTGTAACAAATACAGGTGGAACTCGGTTTACAACGGTTCAATTTGCGCCGTTTCAGAATAACAACCTTTTTTTCAGTCATGTTACTTCTATTGAAAAGCATTTAGAAGCAGTGCATTTATTAAAATAGCCAGTAGGTGGAGCTGTCCACTTGTGTTGCAGCAAAGCTAAGCCAACCAAGCACACAAGCAGGCTAAAATGAATCAGTGTAGCAAGCTAGACCTGAGCTATCGAGCAGCTTTCAAAGGAACAAAATCTTCCTGTCTATAAATCAGTCCAGATTAGAATGCATAGAAAGAACTGTTTGCAAAAAAATGCAAGTAAATTCTGTGTTTGTGTGATGTTTTATTAGGTTTATAATGCTGTTTAGCAAATGTTTTTGTTCATTTAACTTAGTTTAATTATATATTCTGTGTTGTGTGATTATTTTATTAGGTTTATAATGCTGTTTAGCATTTAAAGTCTTCATTTCAAAGCTTTAAAAATAATGTATTAGGTGTTACTTATTTCAATTTTGAGAGGGGCCTGGAACCTAACTCCCTCACTTCCCATTGACTTACAATATAAAATGGGTTTCAATTTACAAGGGTTTCGATTTACAACCATTCCTTCTGGAACCTAACCCTGGCGTAAACTGAGGGCTACCTGTACCTACATTAGCTTTCTTTATATACCTTTATACATAGTTATATGTTAGTGTAGACATATTTGTGCACCTTAATTCAATATATCAAACATTACTTGTTGAATACATATTTATGATGTATTTTTACTTTGGATGAAATTGTGATGGAATTTATACATATATTTTGTATCCATGGCAACACTTTTGGTGTTTTTTTTATTGGGGGATGGTCTAATGTTTGTAAAATAGATATTGTTTGATCACTTGTACATTGGTTTGATGCATGGGGTACATGCCCTGTAATGTGACTATAGATTAAAGCAATTGGATTTGTTTCACTTAAATCCAGAGAGTGCTGCTTGATAAGGAGATTAAATACAAGCCTGCTCTGGAAGGGATATCAAATATAAAATACTTAAAGCCACTGCACACAGAGGATCCCATACTCAAAAACATTTTCCCACAACCCTCAATCCTGGCATTCAGACAAACACCTAATCTACAACAGAAACTGGTCCATAGGAAATTACCCTTGAGAAAAAGACCACTCAGACTGGAACCAATCAGTAAAACAAGCCTTTATGCAAACTGTGTCAACACATTTGTGAAAATGACACAGCAAACCACAAGAATAAATCTTTTAACATTAAAGGGTCATATTCATGTATAGCTGCATATATATATTGCACTGCATTGCATATTGAAGACACAAGCCAAAAACTGCACCTTCAGATGAATGTATTCAGACACCCAATCAAAAATCACTGTGAAACAAATACTGCACTCCTGTTGGTCAGCATTTCACCAAACCTCACCGCTCCATTCAAAACCTCAAAATCAAGATTCTGAGAAGCAACTTCAAACACCATGGAATGAAAAATATTTGAAATAAATATGTGCACTTCAACATGTTAATACTGGAATAAATTCTGACTCCAAATGTTTTGTAATATACTTTCATATACTCAATTACATTGTATATTCCACACTCTTTATACATATGAACACAGGAAAGTTTATGTCCAAACTTATGCCATTATTATTATTTGACAATTTTATATTCCCCCTGTACACATAATGACACATCTTTATACATTTTGATGCCAGGTAGATTTATACTTTATGTAAGTGTATGCTCTATGTACAATTATATCTCCCCCTGTCTGTCTTCATAAGTTAAACATTGTAAGCCTCTATGCAACTTTTACCTCAACCCCTGTTATGATTTTACGACACCCCCAATTCTCCCTGAACTCAGACCTTTGTAACATTTTATGTACTTTTAACCATCTGGTGCTTCAAGATATAGGGGTCAATTTATTAAATGCCGGGCGGACATGATTCACTGTAGCTATTCGCTATCAGCATTTAACATTGCACAAGCATTTGGCGGACAATTTAAGGAGAAGCAGTCTTACAACCGCTGCTGCTTAACTTCTGTTTCCGGTGAGCAGAAAACCATGGGCGTAGAAAGCAGCATCTGCTACTTATTAAATCTACCCCATAATCTATAAATTCCATTAAATTGGTCAGTATTGCTTCAGACTTGAGAAAGGGAGGAATCTCCTTAAAGTGTGTCTACTTATAAATGTATAGTTAGTCCAATAATAAAGTATTATGCAATACTCATGTTTATTTTGTGAGGGTATATATATATATATATATATATATATATATATATATATATATATATATGTGTGTGTGTGTGTGTGTGTGTATATCCATGGGAAAAAAGAAGTATGTTTTGGAGTATAAATATATATATATATATATATATATATACGTTGATTGGAGTAGCCGTGTTAGTCCAGAGATTTAGATATCAAAATAACAAGAGTATTGGATTGAGCAATGATACTTTTTTTATTGGACTAACTATACATTTATAAGTTGACAAGCTTTCGGAAAAGTTTCTACCTTTATCAAGTCTAAAGCAATACTGACCAATTCAATGGAATTTACAGATTGTATCTTAAAACACAGAATAGCTAAGAAGACAGTGCAGGGGGGCTTAGGTAACAGGCAGACAGTGTCCAGTGTAGGAGAACAGACAGGGGAAATATATAGCTTTATATAGATATATACTATATATATACTGACATATACTGACATAAAGTTATACATCAACATTGAATCAATATCAATAAAGATGTGAAATTGTATATACAGGGGGAATACAAAAGTTAAAAAAAGACAAAAGTCCACACTTATGGACGCCACACGCCTATGTCCACACTTTTGTCTTTTTTAACTTTTGTATTTACATTCCTATCACTAGGAGGAGGAAAGTTTCCCAAACTCCAAGAGCCCTATTAAACCCCTCCCACCTCACACATACTTTAGTCTTTACTTTGCCTCCGTTGGGGTTGGTTGAACATGTGCATGATTTCTTCAGTGAAAGGGGCTTTCAGTCTATGTTGAAGCCCGGTTCCCCTCAGAGTACAGTGGTTGTCAGAGGGCTGTATTTTGGGTATGTTTTATGATACAATGTTTTGCCTTGTGTGAAATCCTTAATAGGCCTTGTGTAAAATCAGTCACAATAGTTCCCGGCGAACATAGCATGTTCGTCATCATTGAGTAAACTTTGACCCTGTATCTCACAGTCTGCAGACACATTCCAGCCAATCAGCAGGAGACCCTCCCTCCCAGACCATGCCACCACTCATATCTGGTGTAACAGTAGTGTAAATTTAAAAAAAAAAAAACTTTTTTGACTGTGAAACATCAGTCTGCTAGTGTAATCTAATTGCAGTTGCCTGCCTGCCAGCCTGTGTGCCAGGCCCACTTGCCCAGTGCCACCATTCATATCTGCTGTAACAGTAGTGTAATTTAAAAAAAAAAAAAAACTTTTTTGACTGTGAAACATCAGTCTGCTAGTGCAATCTAATTGCAGTTGCCTGCCTGCAGAGTGTATGCCAGGCCCACTTGCCCAGTGCCACCACTCATATCTGGTGTAACAGTAGTGTAAATTTAAAAAAAAAAAAAAACTTATTTGACTGTAAAACATCAGTCTGCTAGTGTAATCTAATTGCAGTTGCCTGCCTGCCAGCGTGTGTGCCAGGCCGCTTGCCCAGTGCCACCACTCATATCTGGTGTAACAGTAGTGTAAATTTAAAAAAAAAAACATTTTTGACTGTGAAACATCAGTCTGCTTGTATAATCTAATTGCAGTTGCCTGCGGCCCACTTGCCCAGTGCCACCACTCATATCTGGTGTAACAGTAGTGTAAATTTAAAAAAAAAAAATTTTTGACTGTGAAACATCAGTCTGCTAGTGTAATCTAATTGCAGTTGCCTGCCTGCCAGCGTGTGTGCCAGGCCCACTTGCCCAGTGCCACCACTCATATCTGGTGTAACAGTAGTGTAAATTTAAAAAAAAATAATTTTTGACTGTGAAACATCAGTCTGCTAGTGTAATCTAATTGCAGTTGCCTGCCTGCTAGCGTGTGTGCCAGGCCGCTTGCCCAGTGCCACCACTCATATCTGGTGTAACAGTAGTGTAAATTTAAAAAAAAAAACTTTTTTGACTGTGAAACATCAGTCTGCTTGTATAATCTAATTGCAGTTGCCTGCCTGCCAGCGTGTGTGCCAGGCCCACTTGCCCAGTGCCACCACTCATATCTGGTGTAACAGTAGTGTAAATTTAAAAAAATAACTTTTTTGACTGTGAAACATCAGTCTGCTAGTGTAATCTAATTGCAGTTGCCTGCCTGCCAGCGTGTGTGCCAGGCCGCTTGCCCAGTGCCACCACTCATATCTGGTGTAACAGTAGTGTAAATTTTTAAAAAAAAACTATTTTGACTGTAAAACATCAGTCTGCTAGTGTAATCTAATTGCAGTTGCCTGCCTGCCAGCGTGTGTGCCAGGCCGCTTGCCCAGTGCCACCACTCATATCTGGTGTAACAGTAGTGTAAATTTAAAAAAAAAAAACTTTTTTGACTGTGAAACATCAGTCTGCTTGTATAATCTAATTGCAGTTGCCTGCCTGCCAGCGTGTGTGCCAGGCCCACTTGCCCAGTGCCACCACTCATATCTGGTGTAACAGTAGTGTAAATTTAAAAAAAAAACTTTTTTGACTGTGAAACATCAGTCTGCTTGTGTAATCTAATGCAGTTGCCTGCATGCCAGCGTGTGTGCCAGGCCCACTTGCCCAGTGCCACCACTCATATCTGGTGTAACAGTAGTGTAAATTTAAAAAAAACAACTTTTTTGACTGTGAAACATCAGTCTGCTAGTGTAATCTAATTGAAGTTGCCTGCCTGCCAGCGTGTGTGCCAGGCCCACTTGCCCAGTGCCACCACTCATATCTGGTGTAACAGTAGTGTAAATTTAAAAAAAAATAATTTTTGACTGTGAAACATCAGTCTGCTAGTGTAATCTAATTGCAGTTGCCTGCCTGCTAGCGTGTGTGCCAGGCCGCTTGCCCAGTGCCACCACTCATATCTGGTGTAACAGTAGTGTAAATTTAAAAAAAAAAACTTTTTTGACTGTGAAACATCAGTCTGCTTGTATAATCTAATTGCAGTTGCCTGCCTGCCAGCGTGTGTGCCAGGCCCACTTGCCCAGTGCTACCACTCATATCTGGTGTAACAGTAGTGTAAATTTAAAAAAAAAACTTTTTTTGACTGTGAAACATCAGTCTGCTAGTGTAATCTAATTGCAGTTGCCTGCCTGCCAGCGTGTGTGCCAGGCCGCTTGCCCAGTGCCACCACTCATATCTGGTGTAACAGTAGTGTAAATTTAAAAAAAAAAACTATTTTGACTGTGAAACATCAGTCTGCTAGTGTAATCTAATTGCAGTTGCCTGCCTGCCAGCGTGTGTGCCAGGCCGCTTGCCCAGTGCCACCACTCATATCTGGTGTAACAGTAGTGTAAATTTAAAAAAAAAAACTTTTTTGACTGTGAAACATCAGTCTGCTTGTATAATCTAATTGCAGTTGCCTGCCTGCCAGTGTGTGTGCCAGGCCCACTTGCCCAGTGCCACCACTCATATCTGGTGTAACAGTAGTGTAAATTTAAAAAAAAAACTTTTTTGACTGTGAAACATCAGTCTGCTTGTGTAACCTAATTGCAGTTGCCTGCATGCCAGCGTGTGTGCCAGGCCCACTTGCCCAGTGCCACCACTCATATCTGGTGTAACAGTAGTGTAAATTTAAAAAAAAAAAACTTTTTTGACTGTCTGTGAAACATCAGTCTGCTTTTTTGTGTCAGGCTCACAGCGTATACTGTGCCCACTTGCCCAATGCCACCACTCATATCTGGTGTAAAAGTAGTGTATATTTAAAAACAAAAAAGTTTTTGGACTGTAAAACATCAGTCTGCTTTTTTGTGTCAGGCTCACAGTGTATACTGTGCCCACTTGCCCAGTGCCACCACTCATATCTTGTTTAATAGTAGTGTAAGTGTACATTTAAAAAAATAAAAAGTTTTTGGACTGTGAAACATCAGTCTGCTTTTTTGTGTCAGGCTCACAGCGTATACTGTGCCCACTTGCCCAGTGCCACGACTCATATCTTGTTTAATAGTAGTGTAAGTGTACATTTAAAAAAATAAAAAGTTTTTGGACTGTGAAACATCAGTCTGCTTTTTTGTGTCAGGCTCACAGCGTATACTGTGCCCACTTGCCCAGTGCCACCACTCATATCTTGTTTAATAGTAGTGTAAGTGTACATTTAAAAACCAAAAAAACTTTTTGGACTGTGAAACATCAGTCTGCTTTTTTGTGTCAGGCTCACAGCTTATACTGGGCCCACTTGCCCAGTGCCACCACTCATATCTTGTTTAATAGTAGTGTAAGTGTACATTTAAAAACAAAAAAAACTTTTTGGACTTTGAAACATCAGTCTGCTTTTTTGTTTCAGGCTCACAGCTTATACTGGGCCCACTTGCCCAGTGCCACCACTCATATCCTGTTTAATAGTAGTGTAAGTGTACATTTAAAAAAAACAAAAACTTTTTGGACTGTGAAACATCAGTCTGCTTTTTTGTGTCAGGCTCACAGCGTATACTGTGCCCACTTGCCCAGTGCCACCACTCATATCTTGTTTAATAGTAGTGTAAGTGTACATTTAAAAAAATAAAAACTTTTTGGACTGTGAAACATCAGTCTGCTTTTTTGTGTCAGGCTCACAGCGTATACTGTGCCCACTTGCCCAATGCCACCACTCATATCTTGTTTAATAGTAGTGTAAGTGTACATTTAAAAAAATAAAAAGTTTTTTGACTGTGAAACATCAGTCTGCTAGTGTAATCTAATTGCAGTTGCCTGCCTGCCAGCGTGTGTGCCAGGCCCACTTGCCCAGTGCCACCACTCATATCTGGTGTAACAGTAGTGTAAATTTAAAAAAAAAAATTTTTTGACTGTGAAACATCAGTCTGCTAGTGTAATCTAATTGCAGTTGCCTGCCTGCTAGCGTGTGTGCCAGGCCGCTTGCCCAGTGCCACCACTCATATCTGGTGTAACAGTAGTGTAAATTTAAAAAAAAAAACTTTTTTGACTGTGAAACATCAGTCTGCTTGTATAATCTAATTGCAGTTGCCTGCCTGCCAGCGTGTGTGCCAGGCCCACTTGCCCAGTGCCACCACTCATATCTGGTGTAACAGTAGTGTAAATTTAAAAAAATAACTTTTTTGACTGTGAAACATCAGTCTGCTAGTGTAATCTAATTGCAGTTGCCTGCCTGCCAGCGTGTGTGCCAGGCCGCTTGCCCAGTGCCACCACTCATATCTGGTGTAACAGTAGTGTAAATTTTTTTTAAAAAACTATTTTGACTGTAAAACATCAGTCTGCTAGTGTAATCTAATTGCAGTTGCCTGCCTGCCAGCGTGTGTGCCAGGCCGCTTGCCCAGTGCCACCACTCATATCTGGTGTAACAGTAGTGTAAATTAAAAAAAAAAAAAAACTTTTTTGACTGTGAAACATCAGTCTGCTTGTATAATCTAATTGCAGTTGCCTGCCTGCCAGCGTGTGTGCCAGGCCCACTTGCCCAGTGCCACCACTCATATCTGGTGTAACAGTAGTGTAAATTTAAAAAAAAAACTTTTTTGACTGTGAAACATCAGTCTGCTTGTGTAATCTAATTGCAGTTGCCTGCATGCCAGCGTGTGTGCCAGGCCCACTTGCCCAGTGCCACCACTCATATCTGGTGTAACAGTAGTGTAAATTTAAAAAAAACAACTTTTTTGACTGTGAAACATCAGTCTGCTAGTGTAATCTAATTGCAGTTGCCTGCCTGCTAGCGTGTGTGCCAGGCCGCTTGCCCAGTGCCACCACTCATATCTGGTGTAACAGTAGTGTAAATTTAAAAAAAAAAACTTTTTTGACTGTGAAACATCAGTCTGCTTGTATAATCTAATTGCAGTTGCCTGCCTGCCAGCGTGTGTGCCAGGCCCACTTGCCCAGTGCCACCACTCATATCTGGTGTAACAGTAGTGTAAATTTAAAAAAAACAAAACTTTTTTTGACTGTGAAACATCAGTCTGCTAGTGTAATCTAATTGCAGTTGCCTGCCTGCCAGCGTGTGTGCCAGGCCGCTTGCCCAGTGCCACCACTCATATCTGGTGTAACAGTACTGTAAATTTTAAAAAAAAAACTATTTTGACTGTGAAACATCAGTCTGCTAGTGTAATCTAATTGCAGTTGCCTGCCTGCCAGCGTGTGTGCCAGGCCGCTTGCCCAGTGCCACCACTCATATCTGGTGTAACAGTAGTGTAAATTTAAAAAAAAAAAAAACTTTTTTGACTGTGAAACATCAGTCTGCTTGTATAATCTAATTGCAGTTGCCTGCCTGCCAGCGTGTGTGCCAGGCCCACTTGCCCAGTGCCACCACTCATATCTGGTGTAACAGTAGTGTAAATTTAAAAAAAAAACTTTTTTGACTGTGAAACATCAGTCTGCTTGTGTAATCTAATTGCAGTTGCCTGCATGCCAGCGTGTGTGCCAGGCCCACTTGCCCAGTGCCACCACTCATATCTGGTGTAACAGTAGTGTAAATTTAAAAAAAACAACTTTTTTGACTGTGAAACATCAGTCTGCTAGTGTAATCTAATTGCAGTTGCCTGCCTGCTAGCGTGTGTGCCAGGCCGCTTGCCCAGTGCCACCACTCATATCTGGTGTAACAGTAGTGTAAATTTAAAAAAAAAAACTTTTTTGACTGTGAAACATCAGTCTGCTTGTATAATCTAATTGCAGTTGCCTGCCTGCCAGCGTGTGTGCCAGGCCCACTTGCCCAGTGCCACCACTCATATCTGGTGTAACAGTAGTGTAAATTTAAAAAAAACAAAACTTTTTTTGACTGTGAAACATCAGTCTGCTAGTGTAATCTAATTGCAGTTGCCTGCCTGCCAGCGTGTGTGCCAGGCCGCTTGCCCAGTGCCACCACTCATATCTGGTGTAACAGTACTGTAAATTTTAAAAAAAAAACTATTTTGACTGTGAAACATCAGTCTGCTAGTGTAATCTAATTGCAGTTGCCTGCCTGCCAGCGTGTGTGCCAGGCCGCTTGCCCAGTGCCACCACTCATATCTGGTGTAACAGTAGTGTAAATTTAAAAAAAAAAACGTTTTTGACTGTGAAACATCAGTCTGCTTGTATAATCTAATTGCAGTTGCCTGCCTGCCAGTGTGTGTGCCAGGCCCACCCCAGTGCCACCACTCATATCTGGTGTAACAGTAGTGTAAATTTAAAAAAAAAACTTTTTTGACTGTGAAACATCAGTCTGCTTGTGTAATCTAATTGCAGTTGCCTGCATGCCAGCGTGTGTGCCAGGCCCACTTGCCCAGTGCCACCACTCATATCTGGTGTAACAGTAGTGTAAATTAAAAAAAAAAAAAACTTTTTTGACTGTGAAACATCAGTCTGCTTGTGTAATCTAATTGCAGTTGCCTGCATGCCAGCGTGTGTGCCAGGCCCACTTGCCCAGTGCCACCACTCATATCTGGTGTAACAGTAGTGTAAATTTAAAAAAAAAAAACTTTTTTGACTGTCTGTGAAACATCAGTCTGCTTTTTTGTGTCAGGCTCACAGCGTATACTGTGCCCACTTGCCCAATGCCACCACTCATATCTGGTGTAAAAGTAGTGTATATTTAAAAACAAAAAAGTTTTTGGACTGTAAAACATCAGTCTGCTTTTTTGTGTCAGGCTCACAGTGTATACTGTGCCCACTTGCCCAGTGCCACCACTCATATCTTGTTTAATAGTAGTGTAAGTGTACATTTAAAAAAATAAAAAGTTTTTGGACTGTGAAACATCAGTCTGCTTTTTTGTGTCAGGCTCACAGCGTATACTGTGCCCACTTGCCCAGTGCCACGACTCATATCTTGTTTAATAGTAGTGTAAGTGTACATTTAAAAAAATAAAAAGTTTTTGGACTGTGTAACATCAGTCTGCTTTTTTGTGTCAGGCTCACAGCGTATACTGTGCCCACTTGCCCAGTGCCACCACTCATATCTTGTTTAATAGTAGTGTAAGTGTACATTTAAAAACCAAAAAAACTTTTTGGACTGTGAAACATCAGTCTGCTTTTTTGTGTCAGGCTCACAGCTTATACTGGG
The DNA here is from genome assembly GCF_027579735.1 of Bombina bombina. Lineage (NCBI taxonomy): Eukaryota > Metazoa > Chordata > Amphibia > Anura > Bombinatoridae > Bombina > Bombina bombina. Next base: position 309,981,783 of record NC_069504.1, on the reverse strand, counting down.
CCCACTTGCCCAGTGCCACCACTCATATCTTGTTTAATAGTAGTGTAAGTGTACATTTAAAAACAAAAAAAACTTTTTGGACTTTGAAACATCAGTCTGCTTTTTTGTTTCAGGCTCACAGCTTATACTGGGCCCACTTGCCCAGTGCCACCACTCATATCCTGTTTAATAGTAGTGTAAGTGTACATTTAAAAAAAACAAAAACTTTTTGGACTGTGAAACATCAGTCTGCTTTTTTGTGTCAGGCTCACAGCGTATACTGTGCCCACTTGCCCAGTGCCACCACTCATATCTTGTTTAATAGTAGTGTAAGTGTACATTTAAAAAAATAAAAACTTTTTGGACTGTGAAACATCAGTCTGCTTTTTTGTGTCAGGCTCACAGCGTATACTGTGCCCACTTGCCCAATGCCACCACTCATATCTTGTTTAATAGTAGTGTAAGTGTACATTTAAAAAAATAAAAAGTTTTTGGACTGTGAAACATCAGTCTGCTTTTTTGTGTCAGGCTCACAGCGTATACTGTGCCCACTTGCCCAGTGGCACCACTCATATCTTGTTTAATAGTAGTGTAAGTGTACATTTAAAAAAAAAAATGACAGGCAGAGGCAGGCCACCCCGCAGGTGCCGTCGTGGTCGTGGTGCTGTGATTCCCTATCGCCCTAGAATAATGCCCAGTGTTCAGAGGCCACGTACCATGAACTCGAAAAGTTCTGAGGACATAGTTGACTTTTTAACACAGGACACCCAATCTTCTATAGCTTCCGCTCCGAACATTGACGCACCATCCTCCTCCAGCTTATCTTCAGGCAGCACCTCTCAAGTTACCACTCGCCCGCCTGCCGCCACCACCAACACTAGCACCACAGCCGCTTCACTTGATCTGTCAGAGGAGTTATTATACACATCAGTTGGAAGAAATGAGTGATGCACAACCATTATTGCCAGAGGATGTAGATAACAGGGATATGTCTCAGTCAGGCAGCATTACACACATGGACGTACGGTGTGATGATGATGATGTTGTACCCGCTGCTGGAGTTTGGTCTGTCACTGTGAAGCAGGCGTAACCTTTAAACTACCTTATCGATTCAACATCATACCTGATGTTTTAAAGCATGTTATTCCAAACAATTTAGGAATGTTAGGTGATTTATGCCCTTTATGGATTAAAACCAGACTCTTCATCAACTATGTAATTTTCCGTGGGAGTTTTGCCATGGATCCCCCTCCGGCATGCCACAGTCCAGGTGTTAGTACCCTTGAAACAACTTTCCCATCACTATTGTGGCCAGAAAGAGTCCCTGTGGGTTTTAAAATTCGCCTGCCCATTGAAGTCTATGGCGGTTCGCCCGGTTTGCCGGTTCACAAACTTTTGCGGGAGTTCGCGTTCGCAGTTCGCGAACCCAAATTTTTAGGTTTGCGACATCACTACTCGTCTTCTGTCTTCCTTTACAGATCTACATTATACTACTATCCCATTACCTCTGTTGGTATGTTTCAATACTGGTTTGCCTGTCCGCTACTTGATTGATAGTGGATGAGAGTCTATGGGTAAGTATTTTTTATATTTTTATATATATATATTTTTGATTATGGGCACTTTTAAAATGTTAAAAGTTTATCTATATATGTATATGTGTATATATGGTCCTGGAACAGATACTCACTACCCCTTGCTTTTATATATATAGACACTTATATAGCCATATTGTGGCCACTTTTAATTGTTAAAAGTGTATCTATAGATTATGTATATATGGGCCTGGGACAGAATATCACTATTACCCTTGCTTCTGTACACAAATATATATTGGCACACTTTCTGCCATCCAGCTGCAGTAGCACAATGATTAACTCAGCTACCTAGCAAGCAGAAGGTTTGGAAATTGAATCCAGCTGCAGCTACTTCCACCTTTATTGTGCCTTCACAAAATTGGTTTTAAAAACTAGACTGAACTATATCTGTAAAGCTACTTAAAGGGAGTATATTTGTTTTCCTTACCTTAAAAGCTTTCTTAAGGTTTTTTTTAGTGCTTATTGCTTTGGTTTACTTGTGCTATAAGGAGCAGCAACATCTGTTTCTAAACTTACCCTAGAAACTGAGTCTCCTGAACACTTTTCTACCATTATTTAAGCATGCTTATTATAAAATAATTGAAGTTCTTTCTTCAGCTCATTTATGTAACTCATGTTCAGATTTGTTAAATGCATATTGACTAATCTAATATTTATTTGGGTACTAATACACCTGTTCTCTATTACAGGATGATGCTGATGAAGTACTTCCGACTATATGGCTGTATTTTAGCTATGCTATCTATAAGGCTTTTGCTGATCACCCACCTTCAAACAAGCGTAAAAGGTCAGGGATACTGCTGTATCTTCAGATAATAAGACTTCCTCTAAAGAATGAGGATCCCTCATCTGCTGTAGGAACCTGATAAATTATTTGTTTTTATTTCAAAGGTACAGACATGCTTTTGACATAGCTTTTTAAAATATCAAATACAGCATCACAAATAAAAGAATGTGTATTCTGAAGCAAACTTAATAGTTATCAGAAAAAACTGTTCTGATAGCCTGGACAACCAGAAATTAGTAGCAGCTGCTACATCAGTAATATAAATAGTTGGTCTGAGAATTTAAAAAGTATGTAAACAAAAAAATATACCACTTTAAAACCTTTCAAAAAGGGTTAACAGACACACCTGGTTTAAATTATTCCTTATCAATCAAGTCAGAGACAGCATTTAGGTACAAGGAAAATCTCAGAGAGATTAATGACAGTTTTAAACATTGATTTTAATCAATTACAAAGTTTAGCATCAGACTACATAGGATTTTTAACCCCTAAAGTGACTAAGAACTCTTTAAAAAGAGAAAGATATGTTCAATTTAAGAGATACTGAAAGCCAATTTTTTTTCTTGCTTGATTCAGATAGAGCATACAATTTTAAGCAACTTTCTAATTTACTCCTATTATCAATTTTTCTTTGTTCTCTTGGTATCTGTATTTGAAAAGCAGGAATGTGAACAAATGGAGGAAGACTTTCTCAGTCATTAGTCTCTACATCGAGGGGAGTCGTCTCTTCTTCAGTATGTGTTCTATCTGATTGTGGATCTTTAGGCCTACCAGAAATAGATCTCAGGGCCTCTTGTTTGAACATCAAACATCCCAGGTACTTTGTGAAGTCCAGGGATCATAAAGCAGAGGTAGTAGTGGATGCTCTATTAGTATCTTGGTAATTTCAACCTGCTTATCTGTTTTCTCCTCTGGTTCCTTTTTCCAGAGTGATTTTCAATATAAGACTAGAAAAGTAATTTGTAATACTGATTGCCTCAGTGTTGGATTTCAGGATTTAACATGCGGATCTGGTTCAAATGTCCAGTTATCCACCTTGACCTCTTCCTCTGAGGTCAGTCCTTTTTTCCCATCCAGATCTTAAGTCTCTAAAACTTAAGGACAAGGAAATTGAACGCTTTGTTCTGAGACATAGAAGTTTCTCAGAAAACTTGTCTCTAGGAAAATTTATCAAAAAGCTTGGAAAACTTACAATGATATATTGATGATCATACTTTTCCTGACATTCTTTTAGAATACCTTGGATTCTTCAGTTTTGCAGGATGGTTTTGAAAAGGATTTATCTGCCAATTACCTGACAGAACAGATATCTGCTCTTTCTTTTTTCTCTTAAGATTGCTATTCCTTCTGATATCACTTGTTTTGAATCAGGCTCTGGTCCGAATAAAACCTGTTATCAAGCCTCTTCTCCTTCTATGAGATTTTACCTGGTGTTAAAGTGTTTTGCAGGCTCTTGCTTTTGAGCCTATACACGTATTAGACATTAGACTCCCTTCTTTGAACCTGTTTTCTCTCTCTCTTAACCTTCTGATAGTTTTTGTATTGTCTGCTCTCTCTTGTGAGTTTCCTTATCTGATATTCCATCAGAATAAGGAGGTTTTTTTTTATGGACTACATGGATTGTTATTCCCTCTTTGTGTCTTTACCCTAAGAATGCTTCTAAAAGATCTTAAAAGATTATGTTAATGCTAACAAGGATTTCAGACAAACTTCTAGACTGTTTGTTCCTTTTTCTGACCCTAGGAAAAGTCAGAATGCCTCTGCTATCTTTAGCCTTTTGATTTAAACTTTTTATTTACAAGGCTTATTTGGAGGTGGGGTCAGCCTCCACCACAGTGTATTATGGCATTTCTACTAGGTCAGTTGCCACTTCTTTGGTTTTCAAGAATGAGGCTTCAGTTGATCAAATTTGCAAGGCAGCCACTTTGTCTTTTTTGCATACCTTTACTAAATTATACAATTTTTATGTTTTTGCTTCCTCTCAAGCAGCCTTTGGTAGAAAGGGCCTTCAGGCAGTTATCTCAGTTTACTGATTATGACTGGGTTTTTTTAGTTAATTATAAGAGATTTTCTTCTTTTGGGCTGTGGATTTAATTTCTCAGCAGAAAAAAAAACATTTTTTTCAAACCCCCCCTCCTTTATGGTTACTTATTGACTTCCACAGTTTGGGTATTAGTTCCCATATGTAACGGTTCGTGAAACATAATTTATACTTGCCTGATAAATTAATTATTTCATGGAGGCGTGAGTCCACGAGCCCTCACCCTTTTCCTGGGGTTTATTTGTTTTAAGCACATCTTTTTTTCCTTGCTCCTTTTTGGCTCTTATTCCTTTTTAACCTCACTACTTGGCTGTACATTATACTAAGGCATGTGTGAGGGGTTTTATATGGCTCTTGGGGTTTGGGGAACTTTGCCTCCTTCCAGTTTTAGGAATGTAATTCCCATATGTAACAAATTTAAGTTTTTAAATATATTATGTTTTTATGTATTTCTGATTATGTATGTATTGTATGTATTCAATATATTACATAAATCAGCTTTGGGGATATTACAGTTTTGTATAAATTGAACAATATAAGTACATAACAAATGTATAAGATTTTCAAATGAGAGATGGCTATTTAGACATTTGATCACCCAAACAAGTGAAGAACACATCAAAGGATATGTGCTTTATAATCATAGCAATTTCTCTTCATAAATCGTTTATTATAATATAAATATATTAATATAATAATATACTGTATATGCACAAAGTGTCTGTGCCATATTCTGAATAAATAATATTTGGATTTATTGACAATGACTTTAGTCTATTGTCTGTTTTCTTATGCCTTTATAATTCATTATGCACAGTTTACCGTGAATTAAAGGTCAACTCTTCAGGGAAGGACTTCTATGTTGTTATGAATAGTTTTATATAGTTTTAGTATTAGCATTATACAAATTTACAGTTTCAGTTTAAAATCTTATCCCATAGACTATGTTTGAGAAATTCGTAAGCAGTCTCTTTAATACCGATAAGCCAGCAAAGCTTGAAATGATGCAACGACAAGATGAAAACAGAACCTCAAAAAGTCAGTGACTGAAGTAAAAAATACTTAGATTTCATTTGTTAACTCATGATTGGTAATGTGACCACAAGCGTAAATATCTATAGATCATTTACTTTGACATGAGCAAAGTAAATATCAGAACATAGTAGAAATGCCCATGCTCTATTTCATTCCCAAAACTGGATAATTGTCTTTGGAGATAAAGGTGCGCGTTCATTACAACAATTTACTGTGCAGTCGTTGGGAAGCACTCGCTAAAAATGTAATTATGTAAATAGTGTAAATTTGAATGGACATTTAGATTGCGTGTTGGACAACCCTTTTTTGTGTGCTGTCGTTGTTGACATAAATTTAGAAATATAAAACATTATTAGTTTTTACAAAACTGTAAGTAGTATTTGATTATTACATTGCTATAAACTAATGTGCGTATTAATTTAAACTGACATAGAGGACAGTTTTATAATCCTTTAATGAATTTTCTAGTCAAGAAAGCACAGAACAACATTTTTATCTTAAAATATTTCAATCAATCAGAGATCAGATCAGATCAGGGCATGGTGTATATGAGCATGTAATACTCTTCTATTTCTTCATGTTGACTAATAAAGCACAGTCAAATGTCTCTTGAAAATTGTGGTCTATTGATGACATTCAAAAAGGGTTCTTGAAATCAAAGCACTCTAAGCATCCTTGAAACTATTGAAATAAAGAACAGTCTGTTAAATAAACAATTGAACACAAACAAATAAACTTGAAACTATAAAGAAGGCCAGTATGTGAATCAAGCAAAGCAATCAAGGTCAGAATTATGAAAATCTATTCTACTCTATTACTAGAGCTTTAAAGTAATGGTAAATCCGAGAGTTTAAAAACCGCTAGGATTTACCATCACTGCGAAAAAACCCTCTAGTTTCAGTTGTCACTCATTAAAAAAAGGGTCCTAAATTCATGCTCTCTGTGCTGCGGCAGCTCACTGAAGACAGGGCCTTCTGCAGCCCATGACACAGAGCTATTTATCAATGAGGTGGCATTTCCACCTCTAAACCAATAACCATGCTATCTTACAGAACACTGTCAGTAGACACACACGGCTATTGGTTTGGAGGTGGAAACTTCACCTCATTGAAGAAGAGCGCTGTGCCATGGGCGGCCAGAGGGAGGCTGGGACTTAAGTGAGCTGCCAAGGCATGGGCAGGGTGAGTTTAGCACTCATTTTTTAATAAGTGATAACTGAAACTACAGTTTATTTTTAGTGATGGTAAATCCTTGAGTGTTTTAAATGCAGATTTAAAATTCAAGGTTACTTAAAGGGATATGAAACCCAATTTTTTTCTTTAATGATTCAGATAGAGCATGCAAATTAAAACAACTTTAAGCACCCAGGGTGTTGAACCAAAAATAGGCTGGCTCCTAAGCTTAGATTCCTTCTTTTTCAAAGAAAGATACCAAGAGAAGGGAGAACAATTGATAATAGGAGTAAATCAGAAAGTGGCTTACAATTACATGCTCTACCCAAAGAAAGAAAAAAAAATTGTGTTTCATATTCCTTTAAAACCATTTAAAAATTAATTTATCATGATTCTCCAGAGGTCTGAACTGTGCTAAACATACCAAAACCAATAACACAGCTATTGCAGTAGTAAAACTGTTCACATTTTTTTCTTTATATTTTTGCACTTATTATTCAACTGCCTTGAACTTTTTAAAGCCCATTTTGGGGCATTTTGGATTAGCATTTCTTGGTTGTCGACCCCAAGATCATATACTGATTTTAAGATAAATTGTATTGGTCAAATCACAATGGTAAACTATAAAACTTGTACACAACACAATTAAGCCCTTAACAATAAGGATGTACCCTGTATGTTGCACGTTCTTAAGGCTTTTTAGCTCGGTAATAGCTCGGGTCTCACTAGGAGGCATTCCGCAATATTTAATCCTGTAATTTGAAAATTACATCCGATATACAAAGTATGGCTTAGTTTCCATTGAAATGATAGAGTTTTGAAACTAATGGTAACATAAACATTTTCCATAGACTGAGTGGAGATAAATGTTTTTCTAAATAGTTTCCAAACTTAACCACGTCAATGGAAACTAGGCCTATGTCGGCTGTCATTAAGGGGTTAAGGACTTCATAAAGTCCATTCATGATTTCAGTTAAATTTCAGGATATTTCAAATATGGTAATTATTAAATTAAACATAATTATATAAAAAATTTAATCTCACACATAACATGAGTTAATACTATTGGCTAAGTAAAAAAAAAATATATATACTTGCCAATCATCCCAAATATTGAATAAACTACCAACATGTTTTACTTTTAGAATTCACTGAGTATCGTTTGCATCTGTAATGATCTTTGTAAGCCCCAGTGAAAACTCTCATTAAAAGGCTGTAAAACATGTATTTCTTGTAGTTCTAAGAGGAAGGAATCGTTTCCATTGAGCAGTAAATAGTTTTGAGGTTGCAAAATAAAAAAACTGCTGTTTGAAGATATTATGCTGCTGTTATGCATATCATAGAAAATAATAGAGGCCAAAAAGAACAAAATTACACCTGGTTTCCATTGAACGCGCAAACAAGTAAAACACTATTTGAAGTTGTTTATAAGTTACGGCATGCTTAACTTAGTGTAAAAGAGTAAAAATAAGCTTTTTAAGGCGTGCTTAACTAAGTGTAAAAGAGGAAAAATAATCTTTTTAAGGCCTAACTCCCATTGAGATATACAATTTTGCAAACAATACAAGTTTTTCACTTTATAAATCTATTGTTATATGTAATATTTAGTGCAGCCCCAGGAATGTCAGAGTTATGTTTTAATTTTATTTAAAAAAAAAAAAATAATCAAGCACATAACTCCAACTAGACCTATACCTGGGGCAGCACTAAATATGACATATTTAAATACATTTTAAGTAAAATTAAAACCTCAAAAAATGACTGACCTTAATTTATAATAATTTCTTTAAATTCTTTGATTATTTAATAAGTGACTATATTACTCTACCTAGCTAAAAAAAAAAAATAAATCTGCTAACAGTGCAACTAACTACCATTTCTTTTACTTTCTAGCTGACCACAGGTAAAGTCAGGTTACCATAGCAACATACTTGTTATATTACAACTTGCGAGAATCCTGACATCTGGTGGAAGCGTTTACACAACGTTAATTTTACACACAAAAAAAAGATTAAAAGCACTTATTGCACAAAATATGTCAATGCAAACCTGGTACTTAAATGGAGCAATAACTACTTTTAGCTGTTGGCAACTTTGGTAGCTTATGGCTCCATTTTTAATGGCTCAATGAAAACAAGCCCTAATTTGGGTCTAATGGATTGTAATGGCTTAGAAAAAAAAAATACTTATACTTGCATGCACATTTTTTATTAACCTTCAGGTTGACCGAAATGGGAGAGATGCATTAAGTTAAAAAGGCCATTTTCTAAATAAGTATTGTAAAATTATATCAATTACCCCAGTCTTTATTTAAATGTATGCATATTTGTTAATTAAAGATAGAATAATCTACAATGTATTAAAAGACAAGAGGCTCCATATTTTGTATTTTTAAAAAATTGAAATTTAAGGGAGGAAAACATGAAAAACAGGTTTAAAATAGACAGGTTACATAGTGGAAACATTTCACCAAATTTTACATGAAGACAACAGCATTCCTGTTCAGGTGAAGTGCTCCCTGGAGGAGGGAATCGACGGAGGGGAATTTGACCCCTATTGCGGCAATGGAGCCGTCTAGAGGAAGGGAGGCAGAGCCTGGTTCCGGGGTATATGTGGGCTGAGCGGAAGCTGTCCGTCCTCTTTAGCCTCTTCATTCGCAAGGGGAAAGTTGGTGCGGCTTGCGAGGGAAGAGGCCTTAGAGGATGGACATGGTACTTCAAGAGGTGAGCAGGATGGCAGCGGCACGCGGGACGGCATGACTCAGGGATTACCTGGCTGCTGCCAATCTCCCGGGATCTACTGCAGGAGGGAGCGGTCATGGCAGGCCGCAGAGGCGGTCCAGGCCTCCTGTGTGGCTATCGCCAGATGTCGGGAGCGGTGGAGACGGAGGCCCCCGGTGAGGGGGCAGTTCCAGAGGCCTATCGGGTGAGCAGAGGAGTGGCAGAGTGACTCCGGAGCAGAGGACGGTGGAGGCCGAGCAGGTGGAGGAGGCGGCTAGCAGGACTGGGCCCACGGCAGGTAAGAAAGGCAGAGGAAGAGGGGTGGGCCTTGATCAAGGCGGGCAGGTGGAGAGACGGAGCCGGGGGATGGACACACTGGGGGAGCAGTGGACGGCAGGGGAGGGGACTCCTTTGGCCTCACAGAAAAGGCGGGAGCAGCCGGAGGGGACAAGTGGAGGAACAGGCTCAGTGATGAGGGGAGACGGCGGGGGCTACAGTAGATGTAGAGGCTGGAGGATTAGGGGCAGGTTTGAGGGAGATAGGGGGTCAGGGGGGAGCCGGATGGCAGTAGAGGAGCCTAGGAAGGGGATGAAAGGTGGAGGGAAGATGGTTAAGGGGGGTAAGACAGGGAAGGTTCAGAAAGAAGGGTGCAGTGGGGTGGGGGGAGTGGGTGAAGGACAGTTTATTGGTAAGGGGAAGAAGCAGAGGGGAAAAGGGGGTGCTGTGAGGGGAAAAGGGAAGAGCAGAATGAGAGGGGGGAGTCAAACAGGCAGGGGTAGGGGGGAGCGAGTTGGGGAGGGGATTAATGTATTATGTTTATCTTCTGCAGGTGTAGGGCAGGAGGAAAGGGCCCAGGCGGGCGGTGGGACAGACATGTCTGTGGAACCGACAGGGCAGGACCTGGAGGGGGATGCGCTGTGCTTTGATTACACGTACAGCGACCTGGAGATGGAGGATCCTGGGGAGGGAACTTCAGCTGGACTGGTGGGCCAATGGCAGGTAGGGGACCTGGCCACATTAGAAAAGTTAATTAGGGCATTATCGCTAGGGCTGGGTGGGCAGAGGGGGGAAGGGGATAGGGAAGCAGGGGTGAGGTCTAGGAGTGATAGGGAGGGATGGCAAGATAGGCCTTTCACTGTCTCCTCTCCACAGATACGGCCTCAGGGTAGGGATACCCGGGAGCGCCACAGCCCACGCCGGGCAGGTGAAGAACGGCGTCGTGGAAAATCCCGGTCGCCCAGGGAGAGATTGAGGCATTGGCAGGAGAGGCGGTCCCCAACATGGGGGAGGCTGGAGAGAGCAGAAGATAGGAGCGGGAGGAGACGAAGGTCCAGGTCATCAATGTCAAGGCGGAGGGTGTACAGGCCTCGAGAGCGGGAGACCAGGTCTCAGCCGGAGGCAAGGGGAGCGGAGCAGGCGCGGGAATCCAGAGCAGTGGCAGCGGCACCCAGGACCACAGGTGAGGGTGCCAGGAGAGTAGTAGGTGTGGATGGTGGTGAGCATGGTTCAGGAGGGGCGCAGCAGGCGTTGGTGAGCGGTTTGAGGGACTTATTGGGGCAAATTTGAAAAGCAATCGGTAGGACAGCAAGGGAACGTGGTGGTGGCCTGGAGTGCAGGGATGGGAGGAGGGGCTCCTGCGATGGGGATGATCGCGGGGACGAGAGACAACGGCCAGGCAGCCGGGGGGGGCTCAAGGTCAGAAAAAAGATGGGGCTCCAATGGGGGACATTGTGAAGGTGCCGGAGAGCGTGTTGAGGAGGCCATGCTTGTGTTCCATCTGACCGTTAGGAATACATTTGACGCAAGAAATAAAAGAAAAAATATGGAAGAGGGAATTTTTGGAACTATTTTCATTGTTACCCTTGGAGCAGATGATGGAGATCAAGGAAGATGCGAAGGATAAAGAGAAGAAAGAGGAGGACGAACAGAAGAAGAGATACCATAAGTTACCGAAAACACTTTCGAATTGGTAGAGGGCTTTTTGTATCTTGGCGGCGGTGATTGGAGAGAAGTTCCCTGATCAGTGTTCCGCGCTCTTTTGCTACTATGATGAAAACGCGGGGGCGTATCGCACATATGGGGGATTGGCGTGGTGGCAATATGACAAACAGTTTCGTCAGCGCTTGGCGGTAAGGCCCGAGATGCGTTTGGACGATAGGGACATGGGGATCTTGTTGGAGTTGATGACTCCTATGCGTGGGTCCTTTCGTGACCTCAGTAGGGCGGGAGGAATTTCAGGGGGAGGTAGCCCATCCGGGGTGTCTTGGGGGGAAGCATGGCCGTGGCCATTAGGAAGGGGCTGTGTTTCCAATACAATGAGGGCCTGTGTAAATTTGGGAGTGGATGCAAATACAAGCATGCCTGTTCGGGTTGTGAAGGAACCCACCCTTGGGTCAGATGCTTTAAAAAAGGTGGCAGTGGGAAGCCAGGAGAGGCTGCTCCTAAGGGCTAAGACCCCAGTGAGGGTAAGAAGGATGGTGCCCTGGCTAGAACAGTTCGCTAAGGTTAGAGGGAAAGCAGGGGATGCCGAGCTGTTGTTAATGGGGTTTAGTTCTGGGTTTTGGATCCCGTTTGAGGAGGTGGGGGCATTGCAAATTTCGGGGAATTTAAATTCTCCTAGGGATTTCCCAGAGGTTGTCCAGGGTAAATTGGATAAGGAAGTGGCTCTGGGGAGGATGGCGGGGACGTTCACTCACCCTCCATTGAAGAACTTGAGGGTGTCTCCGCTGGGGGTGGTCCCTAAGAAGGTGGCTGGACAATTTCGTATGATTCACCACTTGTCTTACCCTAAGGGTTCGTCGGTGAATGACGGCATCGACCCTGATGTGGTGGCAGTGAGGTATGCTTCCTTTGCTCAGGCTGTTAAGTTGGTGATGGCAGCGGGTGTGGGGGCGTTGATGGGGAAGGTTGACATGGAGGCAACCTTTCGGCTGTTACCAGTACATCCAGTGTGTCACCACTTGCTGGGCTGCTACTTTGGGGGTGCCTTTTATGTGGATCTGTGCCTGCCAATGGGTTGTTCCATATCATGTGCGTACTTTGAGAAGTTCAGCACTTTTGTGGAATGGGTGGTCAGGCAGGTGTCGGGGTTGAAGTCGTTGGTACATTACCTGGACGACTTCCTATTTGTTGATAAGGCAGGTGAAGCGGATTGTGTCCAGCTGATGGAGCATTTCTTCGCGGTGGCAGAAGACTTCAGCATCCCGGTAGCTCATGAGAAGACAGAAGGTCCAAAGACTGTCTTGAATTTTTTGGGCATTGAGATTGATTCCATGAGTATGGAATGCCACTTGCCTTTGGACAAGGTGTTGGACCTAAAAAGTTCCATTGCGGGGTGCTTGAAGAAGAAAAAATTCAGGCTCCAGGAAATTCAATCGTTAGTAGGCAAGCTTAATTTCACCTGCAGGATTATCCCGGTTGGGAGAGTCTTTTGTAGGAAGCTGTCGCTGGCGACTGCGGGTGTATGGGACCCGTGCCATTGGATTCGGCTGGGGAATGATCTTAAGGAAGATTTGAAGGTGTGGTTGGTTTTTCTGGAAGATTTTAATGGAAGGGCGATGGTGCAAGGTCTTGCAGTTTTTAACGAAGAACTTAATTTGTATACTGAAGCAGCAGGATTGGTGGGGTATGGGGCGTACTATCAAAGGCATTGTTCGGCAGGGTTATGGCCGGAGGAATGGAAGCAAGTGGGGCTCAATAAGAATTTGGTTTTTCTGGAATTGTATCTGTTGTTGGTGGCATTGAAGGTGTGGAAAGACAGGCTCTGGGACAGCAAGGTGGTGTTCCATACAGACAATCTGAGAGTAGTGTTTGCAATTAACAAGCTCACATCTAGCTCGCTGCCAGTGGTGTGCCTGCTGAGGTTGTTTGTACTGGACTGTATGCAAATTAATGTCTTATTTCATGCTGTTCATGTGCCAGGTTGTCAGAATGTCATTGCTGATGCTCTTTCTCGCTTTCAGTGGGCGAGGTTCTGGGAAGTGGCACCGGAAGCAGAGAAGGAGGGAGTCGGATGTCCGCCAGAGCTGTGGGAGCTGAAATGCTGGATCTAATATGAGTCACCAGGGGAGCACTAGCTTGAGGTACTTGGGTAGCTTATGTATCAGCTTGGAGGCAGTGGTTTCATTTTGTGACAGAGAGAGGCATGGGATCTTCCAGAGAAGGGTGGAGTCAGGGATTCCTAGCATGGATTGGAGAATGGGGGGTGTTGGGTTGGTCAAAATCAAGGGTTTCGAAAGACCATTGCAGCAATGGGGTTTCTTTTCAAACTGTTGGGGTGGGAGGATTTAACAAAATTGTTTGTAATTCAACTGGCAGTAAGGGGCTTATGTAAAGGCCAGGTGTGTAGGGACAGGAGGCGCCCGGTGGTATTTGATACCTTGAGGCAGGTATTGGGTTCACTAAGAACGGTGTGTTCTTCTGAGTTTGAGTTTCTTCTATTTCGGGCCTCTTTTATGTTGGCATTTTTTGGGGCATTTCGCATATCTGAATTGGTTGGGGCAAATAGAAGGGATGTGGGGGGCCTGTGGGCTCGGGATGTTTCTATTATGGAAAAGGTGTTGTGGGTGTGGTTGAGGAAGTCGAAAATTGATCAAGGGGGGTTGGGAAGGTGGATCCAGATTAAAGAAACAGGGGGGTGTTGTTGCCCGGTGGCGGTTATGGAGGCTTTCTTGGAAGTGCGTCCGGTGGGGTTTCGGCTATTATTTGTGCATAGAGACGGGTCGAGCCTTTCTCGATTTCAATTCTTGGTGGTGTTCAGACGGGTGTTGGTGGGTTTAGGCTATGCTGTGGAGGAGTTCGGTACCCATTCTTTCTGAATTGGGGCGGCGACGGAGGCAGCCACCTTAGGTTTGGGCGAGAATGTGATTAGGAGGATTGGTGGCTGGAAGTCTGAATGTTTTAAATCATATGTCAGACCAGAGTTTAGAGTTTAGGTTGTGCTTTTGTTTTGACAGGTCCAGTACACTGTTGGATTGTGGGGCATTCCTACATCTATTGGTCCCGAAAGGCAGCTGCAAGTACAGATCAGGGCATTCAGCTGAAGCTTAATGAGGAGACAGTGATGTTGAGGTGGTTTGGGACTCGGGGGTTGAGGTGGGACCAGTTGCTTAGGAAGGTGGTGGATTACGCTAGGTTGTTTAGGCCTCCAGCGATCTTAGTCATCCATGTGGGTGGGAATGACTTAGGCTTCTTATCTCAGAAGGAATTGCTGGACAGAATTAAGAGGGACTTGGTTAGGTTACGGGAGTTGTTCCCTGATCTGGTAATAGTGTGGTCAGATATTGAACCCAGGTCTGTTTGGAGGGCAGCATGGGATTTCAAGAAGCTGGAGGCCTCTAGGAAGAAGGTGAATAGGTCAATTAGTAGCTTTGTGTCTAGGATTGGGGGTTTGGCATTCGCCACGTAGAATTTTAAGGGGAAACTGGACGGTGTTTCTTTTTGAAGGATGGGGTGCACTTAAATGAAGTGGGTCTTCACCTCTTTAATTTTAACATCAAAGAAGGGGTGTTAAAGGCCTTAGCCCGGGTGGGGTAGGCACGCGGAGGCGTGCTGTGGTGGGGTGCTTTTAGATCTGGAGGTTAAGTAAGTTGGTACCTCCCTAAAGAGGCGGGAGAGTTTTGGGGGTGTATTTGGTGGTAAACCGGGGGAAGGTACACCTCTGTGGACTAGCACCTTATGTTAGCAAGTTAAGAGGTTTATGGTTAATACAATTGTTGAATTTAAGAATTTATTTAAAATTATTTAATAAATGCGGGCTGTGGCCTTTACACCCATCCTTGTGTCTGAGGTTTTATTTATTTAAGGCGTAATGTATTGCCTATATAGGGGTCATTAAATTCTTCTTTATTATATGTGTGACGACAGTCCTATACTTTAAGAGTGTGAAAAAAGGTGCTGGGCTCAAATTGTTTGTGTGCTGTTTTTATGTGACTGCCACTATAATAAAGAAGACATTTATTCACAGGAACAGGTGTGCTGTTGTCTTCATGTAGGATATGCTTTTGTTTGGGGTAAGCAGAGAAACCCTATTAGCAAGGTGCACCCTGAATATGTTTTGCTTTAAGAGTGTGAAAATGATGTTGGGCTAAAATGATTTGTTTGCAAACATTTTACAAAACTGCAACTTAAAGTATATTCTGTATTGAACTTCCTAAAGGAAATGTCTTGTAGGCAGGGGGGTGTTGTTGCCCGGTGGCGGTTATGGAGGCTTTCTTGGAGGTGCGTCCGGTGGGGTTTCGGCGACGGAGGCAGCCACCTTATGTTTGGGTGAGAATGTGATTAGGAGGATTGGTGACTGGAAGTCTGGATGTTTTAAGTCATATGTCAGACCAGAGTTTAGAGTTTAGGTTGTGCTTTTGTTTTGACAGGTCCAGTACACTGTTGGATTGTGGGACATTCCTACATCTATTGGGCCCGAAAGGCAGCTGCAAGTACAGATCAAGGCATTCAGCTGAATCTTAATGAGGAGACAGTGATGTTGAGGTGGTTTGGGACTCGGGGGTTGAGGTGGGACCAGTTGCTTAGGAAGGTGGTGGATTACGCTAGGTTGTTTCGGCCTCCAGCGATCTTAGTCATCCATGCGGGTGGGAATGACTTAGGCTTCTTATCTCAGAAGGAATTGCTGGACAGAATAAAGAGGGACTTGGTTAGGTTTATGGGAGTTGTTCCCTGATCTGGTAATAGTGTGGTCAGATATTGAACCCAGGTATGTTTGGAGGGCAGCGTGGGATTTCAAGAAGCTGGAGGCCTCTAGGAAGAAGGTGAATAGGTCAATTAGTAGCTTTGTGTCTAGGATTGGGGGATTTTGGCATTCGCCACGTAGAATTTGAAGGGGAGACTGGACGGTGTTTCTTTTTGAAGGATGGGGTCACTTAAATGAAGTGGGTCTTCACCTCTTTAATTTTAACATCAAAGAAGGGGTGTTAAAGGCCTTAGCCCGGGTGGGGTAGGCACGCGGAGGCGTGCTGTGGTGGGGTGCTTTTAGATCTGGAGGTTAAGTAAGTTGGTACCACCCTAAAGAGGCGGGAGAGTTTTGGGGGATGTATCTGGTGGTAAACCGGGGGAAGGTACATCTCGGTGGACTAGCACCTCATGTTAGCAAGTTAAGAGGTTTATGGTTAATACAATTGTTGAATTTAAGAATTTATTTAAAATTATTTAATAAATGTGGGCTGTGGCCTTTACACCCATCCTTGTGTCTGAGGTTTTATTTATTTAAGGCGTAATGTATTGCCTATATAGGGTTCATTAAATTCTTCTTTATTATATGTGTGACGACAGTCCTATACTTTAAGAGTGTGAAAAAAGGTGCTGGGCTCAAATTGTTTGTGTGCTGTTTTTATGTGACTGCCACTATAATAAAGAAGACATTTATTCACCAGAACAGGTGTGCTGTTGTCTTCATGTAGGATATGCTTTTGTTTGGGGTAAGCAGAGAAACCCTATTAGCAAGGTGCACCCTGAATATGTTTTGCTTTAAGAGTGTGAAAATGATGTTGGGCTAAAATGATTTGTTTGCAAACATTTTACCAAACTGCAACTTAAAGTATATTCTGTATTGAACTTCCTAAAGGAAATGTCTTGTAGGTAGAAGCTACTCTTCTAGAATCTACCCAAAGGCATCTTCAACTACAGCTAACAACATTAGCCAGTTAATCTAATATTCCAGAGTATAAAACAAAACTGGCATGTAAAGGTGTAATTTATTTAAAGCTGAATTCTAGATATATACTCTTTTAGACACCATACCACACAGAACTGGGGATTCAAAGTTAATTTTGGTTAATCTGAAAATAACAAGACACCTTAAGGAGATTATTGAATGTTAGTGTCTATAACTCCAAAGTGAGACCAAAGGAAATGAGAAAACAGTAGATAGAATATTTAGCTGATAATAATTTTAATGAAAGTAGATTATTTGATCTTCATCAGGAAAGCAGGCTTGGAATTAAACTAACATCAATGATTTATCTATGTTCTTTCTTGGGTTTCTGCCATCCTTACTGACTATACTGATACCAAATAGAGGAATTTACCATTGTATCTAAAGATTCTGTGGTGTAATTTACAGAGGCTATTTAGGAGAGTTGTATCCTTTTCAATTTACTTTTTAAGAATAGTAAAAAAGAATAAACAATAGTTACTATTGGCTACATTATAAGACAAAGTATGGACATAGATCCCCATTTACTAATCAACATGCAGGTAAGAGTTCAAGCTAGGGAACCTGTCCCCCCACGTTCTTAAATAATTGAGCAAGATCCAATGTTTGCATTTATGATTGCACAAGCACTTCCTTGTGTAACTTTATACCCTGCACTAGCACAGCCAATAGCATGAAAGCAGGGTTTATCAATCACCCAAGACTAGCAAGACCGAAGTGCTTTAACTCGTTTGCTGCTAAACCTGTTTTACACACCTGTGCTAAGCTAATTCAAGACAATGTGGAAACAAAATACGCTAAATCTGCTATAAATACAAGATAATTTACAGACTTATGCCTAGTCTTTATAAATATGTCCAAATAAAACATGAATCATAAAAACAAGCAACAATAAAAATTATAATAGAATAAGTGACAAGGATATAGAATAAATGTTCAAAATAAACAAGTTCGATAAAAATTCTAAACATCAGTCCTATGATTGCATATACAAATTATTGGATCAAAAAACAGTACCTTAAGTCCTCAAAAGTAAATAATCTACACAGGGGGCTGATTTGGGGATGAATCCTTGGGTGCTGCTCTCTTTAAGTCAAGTTATATTTCTGTGAGTAACCTACAGAAATGATATTTTTTTTTTTCAGCAGGCCTGGCAAATTCAGAATATATCATTGCTATATTTATACTTTACAGCATATGTAAAAGCTGCAACAAAAAATGTAATATATACAGTATCCCACAAAACTGAGTACACCCCTCACATTTTTGTAAATATTGTATTATATCTTTTCATGTGACAACACTAAAGAAATTACATTTTGTTACAATGTAAAGTAGTGAGTGTACAGCCTGTATAACAGTGCAAATTTGCTGTCCCTTCAAAATAACTCAACACACAGCCAATAATGACTAAACCGTTGGCAACAAAAGTGAGTAAACCCCTAAGTGGAAATGTCCAAATTGGACACAAAGTGTCAATATTTTGTATGGCCACCATTAATTTCCAGCACTGCCTTAACCCTCTTGGGCATGGAGTTCACCAGAGCTTCACAGGTTGCCACTGGAGTCCTCTTCTACTCCTCTATGATGACATCACAGAGCTGGCGGTTGTTAAAGACCTTGCACTCCCCCACCTTCCGTTTGAGGATGCCCCACAGATGCTCAATAGGGTTATGTCTGGAGACATGCTTGGCCAGTCCATCACCTTTACTCTCAGCTTCTTTAGCATGTTGGAATACTGCCCTGCGGTCCATCACCTTTACTCTCAGCTTCTTTAGCATGTTTTCTAATACTGCCCCGCGGCCTAGTCTCCGAAGGGAGGGTATCCTTCTCTGCTTCAGTATGTCACAGTACATATTGGCATTCATGGTTCCCTCAATGAACTGTAGCTCCCCAGTGCCGACAGCACTCATGCAGGCCCAGACCATGACACTCCCACTACTATGCTTGACTGTAGGCAAGACACACTTGTCTTTCTACTCCTCACCTGATTTGCCGCCTACACACGCTTGACACAATCTGAATCAAATAAGTTTATCTTGGTCTCATCGGACCACAGGACATGGTTCCAGTAATCCATGTCCTTAGTCTGTTTGTCTTCAGCAAACTGTTTGCAGGCTTTCTTGTGCATCATCTTTAGAAGAGGCTTCCTTCTGGGACAATAGCCATGCAGACCAATTTGATGTACTGTGCGGCGATGGTCTAAACACTGACAGGCTGACCTCCCACCCCTTCAACCTCTGCAGCAATGCTCACAGCACTCATACGTATATTTCCCAAAGACAACCTCTGTATATGACGCTGAGCACGTGCACTCAACTTCTTTGGTCGACCATGGCGAGGCCTGTTCTGAGTAGAACCTGTCCTGTGAAACCACTGTATGGTCTTGCCCACCATGCTGCAGCTGAGTTTCAGGGTCTTGTCAATATTCTTATAGCTTAAGCCATCTTTATGTAGAGCAACAATTCTTTTTTTCAACACCTCAGACAGTTCTTTGCCATGAGGTGCTATGTTGAACTTCCAGTGACCAGTATGAGAGAGTGTGAGAGTGATAACACCAAATTCAACACACCTGCTCCCCATTCACACCGGAGACCTTGTAACACTAACGAGTCACATGACACCAGGGAGGGAAAATGGCCCAATATAGACATTTCCACTTCGGGGTGTACTCACTTTTGTTGCCAACGGTTTAGACATTAATGGCTGTGTGTTGAGTTATTTGAGGGGACAGCAAATTTACACTGTTATACAAGCTGTACACTCACAACTTTACATTGCAGCAAAGTGTCATTTCTTCAGTGTTGTTACATGAAAAGATAAAATAAAATATTTACAAAATTGTGAGGGGTGTACTGTATACATATATATATATATATATATATATATATATATATATATATATATATATATATATATATATATATATATATATGTGTGAAAAAGGGGCCCATAAAGGGTATTGGGGTATAATATCAACTAGGACCCATTTTTGCCAGTACAGAAATAAAAACAATTTTTTCTTGCAAGGTGATCACTGTTACCACAGTGGTCACCTGACTATACAGACAAACTTCATGTTTATATTTTGAAGAGGTAATTGTCTGCTATAAAATAAACTTTATTAGGGGTCGCTAAACATAACATATTTTTTTATTGAGACTAAAAAGTCCCAGCAAAACCCCAAATTCCATTAAAAAATGTTTGAGTGCTTGTGGCTTTCAAGTACTACCACCATTTGAAGAGGTGGCTCTTTTTGAAATGAGGGGTCTTGGAGGCAATCAGATAGTAAGGGAGTTTGGATATGTGTTGACATCTACAGCACTCCCATGCAAGTTGGGGAGCACTGTCCACTACACCACAAACAATCGTGACCTGCAGTGGGAAGGTCCAGCATTGGATCAACTAACCAACTTCGTGATGAGAATGGGTTGTCATGTGCTCACAGACAGAGATTTGCTTGATAACCCATTCTTGTCATTCACATGGAACAGGTTAAAAAGGGTCATGAAACCCATTTTTTTATGATTCAGCTTGAGTGTACATTTTTACAAAAACTTTCCAATTTACTTCTGTTATCAAATGCAGTTTGTTTTCTTTATATACTTTGTGGAAAAGCAGGTAGGTAGGATCAGGAAAGAACTATATAGATCAATATATGTCAACAGTTTTGCAGGAATGCTTTAAACAGTGTTATACATGGTGCAAACACTGTTGTCAACTAGTGCTCAAAAGCAGTTTTGCAATGATCCAGCCATAAAGTTCTTCAGACACGGGCATGCTATTTACCAAGGTGTTCTTGTTTTTTTATTTCTAAATGTTTAAAGTAGTTAGCCTGTTTGGGTTTTACAGATACAACATTAACAATAACATTAACACAAGGACAGAGCATATATGATTGTTGAGGTGTCCTTAAACATAAGAACTACAGACATGTAAATATAGAAGTAGCTAGTGAGGATTTCATTAGCTTCTTCTTTTTTTCCTTCCAAATCTCTTTTTTCTTTTTTAACCGATTTTATTAAAATAATATCAATTTACAGCTCCTTAAATGTAACATATCATAGTCAGTAGTTTTTATACTTTCAATAACAAGGTAAACAATAAAAAGAGGAAGGAATAAACTTTTTCTAACATTTATATTATAAATCATTATATTTGTTCATGTTAATTCTTAATATGCATAAGGTTATGAAAAGAAAAAATAAGAAAAAACAAGGGAAGAAGGAAAAAGAAAGAAAAATGCTGCGTAACTTTAGAAAAGGTATTGGAAAGATTGAGTATGAATTTTGTAAAAGTTGGCTCAACATCACTCGCGTGTTAAAGCTAGCTACCCTTATGTTTGATTAACATTTGTGTGGATTATATTGGTATTTTATAATGTTTCATTCCATTTCTAGCTTGGTTGTGATTTTTTGTATCTTTAAGGTATTGATCCCATGTATAATTTCTGCATATATATCTATTCTAATGTTTTTAATATAAAAGTATTCTTCTAATTCAAGCATGTATGATACACGTTGTTTCCACATCAACAAAGACGGAGTTTCCTTGCTCCTCCAGTTTCTAGATAAAAGGTTCTTGGAGCTGTTGGTCGTTATATAAAATAGTTTTAAATCAGGTTTATTTTTAATTTTTAGAGGTTTGTTAAAAAGCCATATTAAGGGGTCTAGTGGGAGTATTATATTTAGTATTTTTTCTGTTTCTCCAATGATTTCTCTCCAATAGTTTTGAATGGTGTTGCACCACCAAGGACCATGTCCACATCTCCAGCAATGGTTTGGTCTGTTATGAAAGAGGCAATGTAATTTTGTCAGGGTATAATACCACCTATGTAGTAATTTAATATTAATTTCTTGTATTGAAAGTGATACTTAGTTTTTGAATGAATTTAGAAATAGAGTGTGCTGGTTAGTGATAGGATTTAAATGCTGATTCTTCTTCCCATTTTTCTAAATAACGGGATATGTATTCTGGCGGATTGTGAGTCAAAAATTTTTTTTATTATTGAGGTTATAAGAATGATACAGGCAAATAGCATCTCAGTTTCAGAAACATAGAAGAATTATACTACAATATACATATTGAAAGTTAAGTTGACCATTCAATTAATCGCCCAGTTATACCAAAAAAAAAGTTTGCCTCAGGTTTTCAGATTAGGATAATCCCCTTAAAATATGTCATAAAGTAAAATACAGTGATATCCCTCAATGGAGAGTAGAGGCCTCTTTTGGACCCCCTGGAAAAGAATTTAAGTCAGAGTAGGGAATTTTAGGAGAAAGAGATAAAATAACATACTGGGCCACTTTGGACTCCTAATGGAAGGTACTAGTTCATAAAACGGAATCTCTTGAATGACACAGATATACTTGTATGTGTGCAGTTTGACAGGCCAAACTTAGAAAACTGGAGTATATAGGATATAAGTGCCGCCCAACAGGGCATCTTACATGGATTGCCTCTAAGGGTGTAACAGTTTATGGGTTCAACATCTCAGGCCTCAATATGGTTATAGATATTGTGCTATCAGTGATAATATAAGGTCCTCATAACATCAGTAGTACCACAACTCTAAAGAAGGAGCAGGCTTTTGCATATGTTAAGCATGCCCTATTTGTACATATATTAATGTGATCCCTAACATAAACCACAGGTTAGAGTATATGGGTAAACAGTTAATACAGTACATATGACCCTGAATGTAAGGACGGTAGCAGTGGATGAAAAGGCTCCAATCTAAACAAATATATAGAGCTATCAGACCCCTTAATTTGATCATTCTAGTGGTATCAGTACGGTTTTATCTAGGGTAGGGTGATGGAGAACTTTCAGGTTATTTACTCTATCTGAATCAAATCTTTCAGGTTATTTACACTGTCTGCATCAAATCTGTTAGCTCACTGTAAGGGACAATACACTTCTATATGCATAAATATATAGACAGGAGATTAGGGTAAGAGCAGGCCTCGACATCATATTAAACATTTTAAACAAACACAGTATATCATGCCCCAATCGTATTGAGGATGGTGAAAGGAAAAACTGAAACAACAATGTAGAATATACGGCTTAACAGTAAATATATGGGCAAACATGGTTATATGAGCAATTACTCATAGAACAGATAGCGTGTCTGATGGGGTTCATCCGATTCCCATTTTGGTGGCCGAAAGGATTAATAAATGTTCCCTGAGGGGTCTCATCAGTTCATGGCCCTTGGTTGTGAACCATGTGGCTTGCATATGCGGATAGGTAGTGACAATGCAAAAGTCATTTCAACAGAGTATTTCTCCTTTTCCAGCTAACAAGCCCACTCTTAGTATCAGCATACCCACGCTGATGGGTATAACGAGAGTTTCTCTCTGGTGTAGCACTCGCACCTTTTTAATATCCCCGGTCAGCGTGGTACCGATGTTTTCCCTAGTTCCGTTCCCAGAAATGAGATGGCTGTTACCTTGTACAGAGGTGACACCAGAGTGTAGCTGTATGTTTCCACAGGGAGTGGCGGTGTGTATAGAGCCCTGTCTCGCTGGTCTTTTCTTCAGTGTCTGCTCTGTAGAAATCAGGACAGCATCTTCCGTAGGCCAAATCATAGTGGAGCCATGCAAGGGAGTCACAACCGGAGCCATATCAGCACTTGGCAGCTTGTGGTCTTCGAAGTAGTTCTTACCATGCTGGATAGCAGGCAATGGTAGAGCCTCTAGCTGATCTGTGGGTAAGTGATCTTGTGTCTGGTCCCCATTTACTAGCTTAGGTTCCGCTACGAGTGATTGTCCTCCGGTTTCATATTTCCAGGCCGCCACCTTTTGCCTCTCAAGTTGCATAAAATGCTCTGACAGAATGGCACAGATCCCCTCCAGTAGCAAAGCAGATTCTCGCTCCATTTTGATGGCCGTAGACTGTATTCCCAGTATAAGGCTTAGAGGTTTAGAAAATTATCAGTGTCTGCGCACTGTGTACCCGGCTTACAGGATACCGGGGGGGGGGGAGGGTGTTGATAGCCTCACTCTAAAGAGCCTGCCCTAGGCCTCAATGCTCCGGATCGGCTTGCAATAGTAGAATTTCCACAATGAGCATATCATTAGGTTTAGTTTAAGTTGCTGAATTCAAATGCTTAAGGTTGTGGCTTAGTTGATCTTTCCATGCACCGATATTAGGCAAATTATCAGTGATCTATATAGAGCAGCCAATATTGCGACCATTCAAGGTGCTGCCCAGAGACACGCCCGTAAGTCAAAAGTTTATAGAGTTTTGAGATAGTATGGGAGCATGGAGGCGGTGCAACATATAGTTTTTCGAAACTGGTCAGTGGTCTAGTCATATTTTTTGCAATAGAAAAAGAAAGGGCACAGCATAGGTACTGCAATAGCCAGTGTGCACATTCCCAGGTTCTGCCAAAACCTTAAATCCAACAACAATCCAAAAGGAGGAACAGCACCACAATTTTAATGCTTATAAAGTTATTTTATTGGGACATCAAATAAACACACCACGACGTTTCGGTCCTAATAGACCTTAATCATGTGACATAAAACATGGCCTAACACCACACCTATATACCCATTGGGGGAGGAGACTTATACCTATTACAGGTGTATATCTAGTATATGTTAACTAATCAGATATAAACATAAAAATGCTCACTGCTCCATCTAGTGGTGAAGAAAGGCCATCACTTCCAATAATTAGTGACCTAGAAAGATGCAAGTACAAAAAAATTAAAAACATAAATATATAGGTAATTAGTCCTATACAATTAAACACTAACTCTTGATATGTACAGTGATTTCAAAGATCTATTTAGATTTTAGCAAATAAATTTAAATTTACAGAGTAACTCCCCAGTCAATTTCTTTATTCATCCCTGTTGGAATAAGAGACTGTAAAGTGTAGATCCAATAGGTTTCCCTACACTTTAAAATTCTGTGTCTATCTCCACCCCTTCTTGGTTTTTTGATTTGTTCAATAACTTGGTACCTAAGTTGGGATATACTATGGCCAGCTTGTAAGAAGTGATTAGAGACAGGGGCATCTTTATTGCCGCAACGTATGTTAGATTTGTGTTCATTGATCCTGTCTCTAATCCTTCTTGTTGACTCTCCAATATACATTTTTGCACATGGGCACTTTATAAGGTACACAATATATTCAGAATTACATGTGAAATAACCTGGAATCCTATATTTCCTCCCATTTAGGGGGTGAACAAAATGATCCCCTTTTATGATGTTGCCACAATTGCAACATCCCAGACAGGGGAAACAACCCACCTTAGGGGTAGATAAAAATGTTTGAATGCCTTTTTTCTTGGATCCAACGTCAGCTTTAACCAAGACATCCTTAATATTCTTACCTCGCCTATAGGCTGCCATAGGGGCCTCCTGGAATTCCACAATATTGGGGTTTAATTCTTTTAATATGGACCAGTGTCTCCTGATGATCTTATTAATTTTGTTATTTAGAGGGTTAAACTGAGAAACAAAAATCATTTGCTTAGTTTTATCTTTATCCTTCTTCCTCTTATCTCTATATTCTCCCTTTAAAATAGAGGTTCTAGGAACATTTCCAATTTCTCTGATTTGTTCTTCCACTAATTGCTTAGGATAACCTCTCTGTAAAAAGAGATTACCCATTTCATCTAGTCTAGTCTGTGCTAATCCCTCATCAGACACAATTTTCTTGACTTGAAGGAGTTGACTTTTAGGAAGGCTGTTGATCAGGGGCGGATAGTGAGCACTCTCATATTTTAACAGACTGTTTCTGTCACTATCCTTCCTATAAAGATCAACCAGTAATTTTCCATCCTTTTTATAGACAGTTGTGTCCAAAAAGTCAATTGACTCCTCGCTGCTTACTAACTTCAATTTTATGTGTCTTGTAGAGATATTTAAGTCAGCCACAAAACTAATCAGGGAGTCCAAGTCGCCCCCCCATATGCCAAAGATGTCGTCTATGTATCTAAACCAGCATATCCCGTGTTGGATAAATGCTTTATTGGTATATACAAATCTCTCTTCATAGACATTCATAAAAACATTGGCATATGTGGGGGCAACATTGGACCCCATGGCTGTACCCTGGCATTGTATGTAAAAAGAATCTTGAAACAGAAAGAAGTTATTATAAAGTACCATCTGTAATAGTTCTATGAGGAATTCCCCCTGAGAAATGGTAAATCTATTACTTGTATAGATAGCTTGTCTCATGGCCCCTAATCTACTTTCATGTGTAATAGACGTGTATAGTGATGTCACGTCTAAAGAAAAGATAATGGTTTTGTCACAAGGCAAATCAAGGAATTCTAGTTTTTCTGTGAAATCCCCTGTATCCTTAATGTTAGACATTGATTCAGTTGTGAAGGGTCTTAGAATTCTTTCTAGATATTTGGATACATTAGTCAATATTGAGTTAGTGCTTGCCACAATGGGACGTCCAGGGGGGGGTCTGTCTGTTCTTGTGAATCTTGGGCAGTGTGTAAAGGACTGGTATAGAGAATGTCTCTGGAACCAGAAATTTTTGCTCTTTTAGAGTTATCAGTCCATTACACACTGCCCTGTTGATACCATTCACTAAATCTCTCATGATCATATTTGATGGATCATAATTCAGTAATTGATATACCTCTTCATCTTGAAGTTGTTGTTCTATTTCTCTTATATAATATCCATCACAACTGTAGCCCCGCCCTTATCCGCTGGCTTGCAAATAATAGCTTTGTTAGAGTTCAAACTCGATAAAGCTAGCTTTTCTTCTCTAGAAAAATTCATTTGAGTATCTCTATTACATACAGGATTTTTGTTATAGTTGCACTTTAACACGTCAATATCCTAATTGTATGAAAGTTTCAATACTATTGTTATATATATTTGGCACAAAAGAGCTCTTATTTCTCAGGTCTAATGTATTTAACAATAGATTAGTATTAGCTGATGGTATATTTCCCTCTCCCCTCTGACTAGCTGCAATATTGTCTTGGTTAGAAAAAAACGCTTTCAATTTTAAATTTCTAAAAAATGCATGCAAGTCACTTTGTAGGGAAAAAAAGTCACATTTTGTTATAGGGCAAAAAGATAGCCCTTTCTGTAATACCTCTCTCTCACAGTCTGTTAGTTCGTAACTTGAGATGTTAACCATTAGCTCTGGCTGTTCTTGCTTCTCGTAATCCGTTTTGGCTTCTGGATTTTCGGACCGGTATCCGTTCTGTTTGCGGCGATGTTTTCTGCCGCCTCTCCTCCGCTTCCTCCTGAGTCCCTTCGAGTCAAGAAAATTGTGTCTGATGAGGGATTAGCACAGACTAGACTAGATGAAATGGGTAATCTCTTTTTACAGAGAGGTTATCCTAAGCAATTAGTGGAAGAACAAATCAGAGAAATTGGAAATGTTCCTAGAACCTCTATTTTAAAGGGAGAATATAGAGATAAGAGGAAGAAAGATAAAGATAAAACTAAGCAAATGATTTTTGTTTCTCAGTTTAACCCTCTAAATAACAAAATTAATAAGATCATCAGGAGACACTGGTCCATATTAAAAGAATTAAACCCCAATATTGTGGAATTCCAGGAGGCCCCTATGGCAGCCTATAGGCGAGGTAAGAATATTAAGGATGTCTTGGTTAAAGCTGACGTTGGATCCAAGAGAAAAGGCATTCAAACATTTTTATCTACCCCTAAGGTGGGTTGTTTCCCCTGTCTGGGATGTTGCAACTGTGGCAACATCATAAAAGGGGATCATTTTGTTCACCCCCTAAATGGGAGGAAATATAGGATTCCAGGTTATTTCACATGTAATTCTGAATATATTGTGTACCTTATAAAGTGCCCATGTGCAAAAATGTATATTGGAGAGTCAACAAGAAGGATTAGAGACAGGATCAATGAACACAAATCTAACATACGTTGCGGCAATAAAGATGCCCCTGTCTCTAATCACTTCTTACAAGCTGGCCATAGTATATCCCAACTTAGGTACCAAGTTATTGAACAAATCAAAAAACCAAGAAGGGGTGGAGATAGACAGAGAATGTTAAAGTGTAGGGAAACCTATTGGATCTACACTTTACAGTCTCTTATTCCAACAGGGATGAATAAAGAAATTGACTGGGGAGTTACTCTGTAAATTTAAATTTATTTGCTAAAATCTAAATAGATCTTTGAAATCACTGTACATATCAAGAGTTAGTGTTTAATTGTATAGGACTAATTACCTATATATTTATGTTTTTTATTTTTTTGTACTTGCATCTTTCTAGGTCACTAATTATTGGAAGTGATGGCCTTTCTTCACCACTAGATGGAGCAGTGAGCATTTTTATGTTTATATCTGATTAGTTAACATATACTAGATATACACCTGTAATAGGTATAAGTCTCCTCCCCCAATGGGTATATAGGTGTGGTGTTAGGCCATGTTTTATGTCACATGATTAAGGTCTATTAGGACCGAAACGTCGTGGTGTGTTTATTTGATGTCCCAATAAAATAACTTTATAAGCATTAAAATTGTGGTGCTGTTCCTCCTTTTGGATTCTAGTCATATTTTTTGACTGTTTATGGGAAAAAATAAAGTGATTAATACGATTATATGTGAGCCAATTTTGAAAGCTATCATAACCCTGATCAATTAAGTCTGATTGTGTCCACACCTTTTCGTTAGTAACACAAAGTGAATTGGAATATGACGAAAAAATGTGGTGGGCGTTTTTTTTAGTTCTTGTGATCCTAATGTCAATTGTCCATTGCTTATTAGTGATGTTAGGGGGGAAGGTTTAGATGAGATGTTAGGGAATCCTTGAAGGATAAGTTCCCAGGTCTGATAAGTTTCCGCTATTATAAGTATAGTAGTTGTTTGTGTGGTACATGAATTTCGAAGATTCCAGCAGATTCTGCCCAAATGAGGTGTGTTTGATATTAAGTGTTCTAATTGTACCTTTTGTGGTCATAATGTATACACAATCGTCTATCCTTTGTAAGACCATGGCATGTCGATATAACTTTATATTCAGAATCCCCAGTCCCCCCTGGAGTTTAGGAATTAGCATAATTTTCTGGTTTATTCTAGGTGGTCTCCTGTTCCATACAAAGTCACTAAAAGCTTTTTGTAAACTTGGGATGCATGTTTTTTCCAAATCTCTTTTTATTTACACCAACTCTTATTAATACATAATTTGAGAAAAACAAAATGACCAGTTTGTTAACAATACTGAAACAATACTTTTCCAGTATAATGAGTAGAGTCGATTTTTGCAACCCATGGGAGGGCGAGACAGAGATAGCATGAGCTCAGTTCCACACGCATTTTTTTATTTTTTTTTATTTGTAGGAATTAAAGTATGGAATTATATACTGGACATTGCAGGGTCTTTCATTAAAATTGGTGAAGCACAATACATACATTGACGGCAAGCTTGCAAAGATGATAAAAATTTATTACGGGTTAAAACTAATGTTACTTTATGTGGAGCTGCATTTTTACGTTGTATATTCTTCTTTGTATTGTTGTTACATGGCAAGAAAATTAGATTTTTTTCTTCTTCTGTATTTTTTTTTTTTTTATATTTGAGTATTTTTTTTTGTTCTAGTAAGAAAAAGAAAAATTCACCAACACGAATGTATACTATGAGGCCCATTTATCAAGCTTGAGGGCCCGTGTTTCTAAAGACCGCTGCTCCATAACCTGTCCATCTGCTCTGAGCAGGCGGACAGAGCTCGCCACAATTCAACCCGATCGAGTACGATCGGGTTGATTGATACAGCCTGCTGACGGCGAATCTGCAGGGGGAATAGTTGCACCTGCAGCTCACAAGAGCTGCTGTTGCAAAGCTGAATACGGAGAGCGTATTGTTCTCTGCATTCAGCGAGGTCTGGCGAACCTGATCCGCATTAAGGTAGAAAAAATCCTATTGGCTGATTGGATCAGCCGATAGGATTGAACTGGCATTCTATTGGCTAATTGGAACAGCCAATAGAATGCCAGCTCAATTCTATTGACTGATCCAATCAGCCAATAGGATTGAAGTTCAATCCTATTGGCTGATTGCATCAGCCAATAGGATTTTTTCTACCTTAATTCCAATAGGCTGATAGAATTCTATCAGCCAATCAGAATTGAAGGGACGCCATCTTGGATGACGTCATTTAAAGGCACCTTCATTCAGTCATCGGCCGTCGGATGAAGAGGATGCTCCGCGTCGGATGTCTTGAAGATGAAGCCGCTCCGCGCCGGATGGATGAAGATAGAAGATGCCGTCTGGATGAAGACTTCTGCCTGTCTGGAGGACCACTTCTGCCCGGTTGGATGAAGACTTCTGCCCGTCTGGAGGTCCACTTCTGCCCGGTTGGATGAAGACGTCTCCCGGTAGGGTGATCTTCAAGGGGTTAGTGTTAGGTTTTGTTTTTTTTAAGGGGGGATTGGGTGGGTTTTAGAGTAGGGTTTGTTGTGTGTTGGTGGGTTTTAATGTTGGGGGGGGGGATTGTAATTTTTTTTCAGGTAAAAGAACTGATTACTTTGGGGAAATGCCCTGCAAAAGGCCCTTTTAAGGGCTATTTGTAATTTAGTGTAGGGTAGGGCTTTTTTTATTTTGGGGGACTTTTTTATTTTGTTAGGGGATAAGAGTAGGTGTAATTAGTTTAAAAATCTTGTAATTTCTTTATTATTTTCTGTAATTTAGTTTTTTTGTACTTTAGATAATTTTATTTAATTGTAATTAATTTATTTAATTAAGGTAATTTATTTAACTATAGTGTACTGTAATTTTAACTTAGGTTAGGTTTTATTTTACAGGTAAATTTGTCTTTATTTTAAACTAGGTAGTTATTAAATAGTTAATAACTATTTAGTAACTATTCTACCTAGCTAAAATAAACGCAAACTTGCCTGTAAAATAAAAATAAACCCTAAGCTAGCTACAATGTAACTATTAGTTATATTGTAGCTAGCTTAGGGTTTATTTTATAGGCAAGTATTTAGTTTTAAATATGAATACTTTAGTTAATTGTATTAATTTTATTTATTGTAATTATATTTAAGTTAGGGGATGTTAGGGTTAGGGTTAGACTTAGGTTTAGGGGTTAATACATTTAATATAGTGGCAGCGACGTTGGGGGTGGCAGATTAGGGGTTAATAAATGTAGGTAGGTGGCGGCAATGTTAGGGATGGCAGATTAGGGGTTAATAATATTTAACTAATGTTTGCGAGGCAGGAGTGTGGCGGTTTAGGGGTTAATATGTTTATTATAGTGGTGGCGATGTCCGGTTTGGAAGATTAGGGGTTAAAATATTTATTTCAGTGTGTGTGATGTGGGGGGGCCTTGATTTAGGGGTTAATAGGTAGTTTATTGGTGTTAGTGTACTTTTTAGCACTTTAGTTAAGAGTTTTATACTACGGCGTTGTAGTGTAAAACTCTTAACTACTGACTTTAAAATGCGGTGCCAGGCTTGACAGGAGAGGGTCTACCACTCACTTTTGGTCAGGCTCGTAATACCAGCGCTATGCAAGTCCCATTGAAAATATAGGATACGCAATTGACGTAAGTGGATTTGCGGTATTTCTGAGTCTGGCCAAAAAAGTGAGCGGTACAACTGTAACTTCAAGACTCGTAATACCAGCGGGCATTAAAAAGCAGCGTTAGGACCTCTTAACACTGCTTTTTAACCCTAATGCACAACTCGTAATCTAGGCCTGAGTTTCTCTTGATCTAGATTTCCTTTTAATTCTCACCATATATGCCCTAATTTCTCCGCTAAAAACAGCCTTTGCAGCTTCCCAAAATATTTCTATTTTATTCAGGTAGCTACTATTATTCTTATAATACTCATGCCATTTAATACTTTTGCAAAATGTGTGTTATTTACCATAAATCTAAGGAAATAAAAGGAGTTTATGTTCTTAGCAAATGTTGCGAATTTAAATTTCATATTAATTATTGCTTGATCTGATAATGTAAAATCCAAAATATTTGATTCAGAGTCTATAGTGAGGAGCTTATCTTTTATTAAAAATAAATCTATTCTAGAGAAATTTGTATGCGTTTTAGATTGCTTTGATCTGGGTGCTGTATACGCCAAATGTCTTTTAACCTCAAGGTTTTACACCATTCCCTAAAAATTTTTTTAGCTTCTCTGTAATATATAGAGGTATGTTTTAACCTGAACCGATTAATCTCAGGATATAGTGACATGTTAAAATCCCCAACCACAGTCAGGTTCTGATCTAAATAAGGAGCTAGTTTTATTTTTAGTCTATTCCAAAAAGTCGGGTCGAAATTATTTGGCCCATAGACACTACAGAAGAACCACAAACTTCCATCTATCTATATTTGTACGATCATGTACCACTGCATCCTGGGCTTCCGGTTGGGAGGAGCTTGAGGAGGGAGTGCACGCGCTGAGCTCTGTGGTTAGAGCAATGGAACAACTTTTCCGCAGCACCTATTCTCTTGTTGACGGGTAAGTCAGGCTAGCCTGGAGAGAACGCCATTGGCAGGTGATCCGGAGGCCTGCAGAGGGCATTGGAGGCCATGACGCCCTGGCCACAACCATAACACCATAGCCTGAGGGGTGGAGATTTACGGAAACCGGGCTGCCTAGGAAGGTGCTGGTATTGGACTGGAAACGGGCTGTAAGACAGTGCTTACAACAGCAGAGGTGTAAAACACATGAAATCTCGGCTCCGGGAGATATCGCCACAAACTTGGATGCAGTGACACTCGAGAGGTGTCCCGGACGGAGCAACATCCTGAGGTAGCGGCATGTGGAACAAGCTGTAGCTCTAGATCTACATTAAGAGCTGACACAATCCTACACTAAAAACATAAGTAACCAGAGCACCTTATTTAGGTTACTATGATTGAAGTTTGCTAATGTGTTTGCATGCATTGAATCACCCCTAAAGTGTTGGGATGGCGATGACCTGTGTTACTGGTGCTTAATGGAGGGAAATATATGCTGGATATAGAGTTTACGGAACTAAGACACATGCAGTGGGTATATGGCCGCTAATTAAGCTGTGTAGTTGGCACCCCTTAAATGTTAACGGTGGGAAACTTCCTTTGTGAGGGTGATCTGGGACTATTGAACGTACTCAGTTTTGTTTGTTATTATCCTACAACAGACTAAAGTCGGTGGCTTGGATCTTGAAGTCTGACTTTTCTCTTCTGTCTCCCCTCCTGTGTATAACTGGTACATAGCTCTGTACAGATTATAAAAAGTCTTGTTTATTCATAGCGGAGAAAAAGGAAGATATAAAAAAAAACTGCCCCAGTGTGGGGAGGCTGTTTAAAACTTTTTCTTGGATATACAGAGTGCACTGGGTGGTCACAAGAACACTATTAATTGGAAGGAGGAAGCAGCACAGGATTTAAAAAAGAAAGAAAAAAAAGAGTCTGGTTAAGAACACAGTCCTGGTTTAGCTGTGTGTTCATGAGACGCTGGTTCTATAAGTACAGGCATAAAAACTAAAGTTGGAAACTGGAAACTGTACTGCTACTATCAAGGGGAACAAATCTTGTCTTTTTTGTTGGGTTTTTTTTTTTGCCTGTTATTTAAACAAGATGTCTTGTGTATGATGGTATGACCTCTATGTACCTATACTTCTGTCTTTTCTGGGTCATATTATGTTGTAATGAACTAATATTTTCATTTCACATAGAGAAAAGAGCAATTTAGCATCAATATCTATACAGCCCTCTTGTGATAAAACAAGAATGGAGTGATCTTGTCATACATTTAAAGGGATAACACAATTTCTTCCTGGTCAGCTGCAGCCAGGCTTAACTTAACCTTTCACGTGACACTTATATTGTGTGTAAACTATAGTCACTGAACACACATGTTGTTCATCTTATATCCTGATTGAGTGGATTTTCTTAATTTAATAAAAAAAAACACAATTACACAACACCTTTCCTTTTTTTTATTTAAGTTTAAAGACTTTATTCATAATATATTTGATCCACATTTTTTGATATAATAATTTTTTGGTTTGAAAATATACACAGCACTTAATGGAAAAATATGTTATCAGTACCAAAACAAGATCCCCGCCATGCCAGTTAAAAAAGATAAATAAAAGGGCCCTGAAACCAGTATTGATGACTCCCTTGAGATACAATCTAATAATGCTCTGCACAACCCAGAGTCACAAGTATCTTTTAACCAGATCACAGACCTGATATTTCTACAGTTTGACTCAATTAAAAAAGAAATCTTAGATCTGACCTCTGAATTTAGGAAGTTCTCAAACAGAATAGTAGAGGTGGAGTCTAGAGTGTCGGAACTTGAAGATCATTGTAGTCTACAAAAATCAAATAGTAAGGGTCAGGCAGATACAATTAAAATATTGCAAGCAAGAATTGAAGACTTAGAAGACAGGTCTCAAAGAAATAATATAAGAATAATAGGACTACCTGAGAATCCCGAATTTGAGAATATAATCAACTTTGCATCACAAATTCTTCCAGACATGTTAAGCATATACTCGCATACAGATAAAATAAATGTAGAGAGAGCACACTGCATAGGACCTATCAAGAAATATCCAGATGCCAGCATTAGAACTCGTACAGTGATGATAAGATTCCTAAACTTCCAAGATAACGTAAATATAATGAACCAGTACAGAAAAACTAACAACTTAATGGTGGGTGCTAAGCGGATCCATCTCTTCCATGACTTTACTGCTGAAACCTCAGCTAAAGGAAGGGAGATGACTCTGTTTTGTACCGCACTCATTAAGGCCGGATTTAAGGCAGAAATAAGATATCCAGCTCAAATAATTGTGGATAGCAATGAGGGAAATAAGGTTCTAAACACAACTACAGAAGCTAAGAAGTATTTAGCAGAATACAACGTTAATTTAACAAGCTGAGTAAAGCAGCATTAATAAGGGAAATACAGGGATGTCATTCCTAGGCTAAGATAAATAGAAATGGATAGCCACGTTATGGTTTATGGATTTAGATTTATGGTTGTCAATAATATTTTGTTGATTTTTGTTTGTTATGATTGCAGTGAAACACAAACATGTCAAAAATGTACCTGAAGATTTTAATTGCTTATGTAGTTGGGTTCTGGGGTTTTGTCTTTTTTTTGTGTGTGTGCCTGGCACACGCATTCTCTTCGTCCTCCCACGGAGAAGGGTCGGTACCTATTTTATTGGTGGGTGTTCTCAATATTTTAACTAGATGTTTAATAGAATGAAAACAGACGTAAACTTAATATCTTGGAATGTTGGGGGAATAACGTCCCAGATTAAACAGAAAAACATTTTAAGACTGTTGAAAGCTCAGAATCCTGATTTAATATTTCTTTAGGAACTACGTTTGAAAGAATCTGAAATTCAGAAACTTAAAACGGGTTGGATCACTGAGGTAATTGCTACCCCCTGCAATAAACGTAAATGTGGAGTTGCAAAAACAAAAAGCTGGCAAACAAAGTTAGAAAGCAGGAGCTTGATTCATTAGCTTCTTCTGATTAGAAATCTCATAGATTAGGCTATAGACATTTGATTGGATAATTGCCTTTAGCACCATTTTAACACAATTTCTTGAAGAGGATAAACACATACTGTACTGTAAGTGGACTCCAAAACAATAATTCACTGGTGGGCACTAGCTGAACATGTCATGTAAAAAACATATGTGCGGAGCCACCAATCACCATCTAGCTCTCAGTAATGCATTACTGCTCTTGAGTCAATATAGCTATGCTTTTCAACAAAGGAAAAGAGAAAGGAGTAAATTGAAAAAATATCTCTTAAAAATACAAGCTGTCAAACATCAAAGTTTCGTTTTAACTTTCAAGTATCTTTAAATAAGAAGGACCATAACAAAGCAAGTTGTATTTGATAATTGAATGTCTTTGTATTGTTTTATATTATTCCACATACAGCTTTTTTAATTTAATATAGTTTGCAACATAATGTAGGTATCAGTATAACAACGGTGAGCTTACAATGTGTATGTTATTTCCTAAATCCAAGTTATGCTTCATTTTAATCAAGAATTCTGTACTCAAAGTTTTGTATTATCTTTATATTCTCAGTGTTCTAATAAATTCTTAATGTGTACATACACCACCATATTCCCCTTCTTATTAAATATTTTACACACATTTTTTTTTTCTGAAAACTGTTTGATTTTCAAACAGAGCAAGCGTAATCCCAATCTATACAGCCATTATTTTAATAAAAAATCTGCTAACACTGAATATATAAAACTGCCTTATTCATCCCATTTATACCACCACATTGACTTAATAAAATATTGTTTGTAACAATGCAAAAACAGTCACTGATCACTTTCCTATTATACTGTATATCTCCAAACACTAGTATGAGAGTTGTATAGTTTAGTAATGTACCATGTATCATAGTGCTGAGCTTGACCTCAACAGCCTTATTGTATTAGGTCTAAGGTCTACATTGATGCACAGTACGCCTGCAATAGTAATTTATAACTACAATTGAATTTGGCATTCCTATACAAATTAATAATAATGATAATAGCTGTTGTATTTCCCACTATATATATATATTATATACAGTATATATATTATTATAGTATATTTGGTGAGACCGAAGTATCTCTGAGATTCCTGGTTGCATTTATTTAATATGCACTGCTCCATTACATAACTGGTCTTTTGGATTGGTCTACCTATAATCCTGTGAAGAAGCAGTCATTATGGGTTAGTAAAAAGTAATAATGTGACATTATTGGCAAATTAATTTGGGACCGTCACTTCAAGAGTGAGTGATTCTTTACAATGTAACCACCTGTAAAAGTAAAAAATAAAAATAAAATACATTTGCGAGTACAGACTATGGCCTAAATTCATTAAAGCCTGTTTGTGAACCTAAAAGGTTGGAGAAAAAAACACTAAAACATAGCAACATGAAAAATTCCACAATTCAAAGAAATTTGTACTCACTCCCAGTCACATTTGTGAATTTTTTAGTGACCCTCCATTATAATCAATAGAGCAGCATCTACAGTAACTCATCCCTGTTTATATCTCAGTGCGTATAACGAACTCCACTGTAAAGGATTCTGGTATCACATAAAAAGCCTTTAAATTATTACAGAACAGAATTAAAATGGGAAAAATACTCTAACATAGGTACAACAAATGTAATCCTAAAAAAAAGGTAAAAAAAAAACTGAGACAGCCTTGTGAGTTTTGAAATAACAAAACAAGATGCTTCACAGGGGCTATAGAGTATTTATGAATTCTTGGCATAGTGTAGGTAGAAAATGTTATCCACATGCTCAGAACACCCTGGGATGCTCATGGTCAGCCCCTTGTTCTTATCTGAGACACCTCTCGTTCTGTCTTTTCCATAAAACAGATTTGCAAATATTTTACATTTACATTAACTGTATTTCTATAGTGTTGTTGCAGATGTAATTGTTTTACCTGTTTAACAATATTTACTTGTTTCATGTGCGAGATATCATATACTGGCCATATACCTCCGACAAATATACAGCTAGATTAAGAGTTTGGCGTTATGATTGAAAAAGCAGCGTTATGGCCCATAACGCTGCTTTTTCCCTAACGCTGCTATTACAAGTCTTGTAGGTATAGGTGTACCGCACACCTTTTAGCCTGTCACGCAACGTCAGTACCGCCATCTAAAGTCAGTAGTTATGAGTTTTACGTTACAAATCTGTAGCATAAAACTCATAACACTATAATAAATGTATTAACCCCTAATCTGCCGCTCCAGACATCGCCGCCACTATTAAAATGTATTACCCCTATTCCGCCACTCCCCGACATCGTTGCCACTATAATAAACCTATTAACCCCTAAACCACTGACCTCCCGCATCGCAAACACTATTTAAATATTATTAACCCCTAATCTGCCGTCTGTCCACACCGCTGCTATAATAAACCTATTAACCCTAAACCACAAGCCCCAACGAAATATACTTAAATAAACTATTAACCCCTAAACCGAAGGCGCCAACGATGAAATATACTAAAATAAACTCTTATCTCCTAAACCTAACAAACCCGCAACAAAATATACTAAAATAAACTATTAACCCCTATATCTAACGACCCCCTAACTTTATATTAAAATTACAATTTCCCTATCTTAAATTAAATTAAAACTTACCTGTCTAATTACAAAAATAAATAAATAACTAAATTACCAAAAACAAACAAACACTAAATTACAAAAAATAAGAAACAAATTATCAAAAATAAAAAAGAATTACACCTAATCTAATAGCCCGATCAAAATACAAAAGCCCCCCCCCAAAAAAAAAACCCTAACCTACAATAAACTACCACTGGCCTTTGAGGGGCAGTGCCCCAAATAATTCAGCTCTTTTACCTGTAAAAAGATACAAACACCCCCAACAGTAAAACCCACCACCCCCACAACCAACCCCCCCAAATAAAATAACTATCTGTAAAAACCTAATCTCCCCATTGCCCTGAAAAGGGAATTTGTATGGGCATTGCCCTTAAAAGGGAATTTAGCTCTTTTACATGCCTAGACCCTAATCTAAAAATAAAACCCACCCAAAAAACCCTTAAATAAACCTAACACTAACCCCTGACGATCCACTTACAGTTCTTGAAGTCCCGCTTGAAGGATCCATCCAGGCGGCAAGAAGTCTTCATCCAGGTGGCCTCTTCGATCTTCATCCAGCCGACGAAGTCCTCATCCAGGCAGCAAGAAGTCTTCATCCAGACAGCATCTTCTATCTTCATCCATCCGGTGCAGAGCGGGTCCATCCTGAAGACATCCGGTCGCCAATAGGATGAGAGCTCAATCCTATTGGCTGATTGGAACAGCCAATAGGATTTTAGCAGCTCTAATCCTATTGGCTGATTGAAATCTTTCAGCCGATAGGAATACACGGGACGCCATCTTGGATGACGTCGCTTCCATTAAAGTTCCAGTTTATGGCGGTGACCGTATGTAGAGGATGCTCCGTGCCAGATGTCTTCAGGGTGGACCCGCTCCACGTCGGATGGATGAAGATAGAAGATGCCATCTGGATGAAGACTTCTTGCCACCTGGATGAGGACTTTGCCAACTGGATGAAGATCGAAGAGGCCGTCTGGATGAAGACTTCTTGCCAGCTGGATGGATCCTTCAAGTGGGACTTCAAGAACTGTAAGTGGATTGTCGGGTGCGTTTTATTTTTAGATTAGGGTCTGGGCATGTAAAAGAGCTAAATGTCCTTTTAAGGGCAATGCCTATACAAATGCCCTTTTCAGGGCAATGAGGAGCTTAGTTTTTTTTAGATAGTTATTTTATTTGGGGGGTTGGTTGTGGGGTGGTGGGTTTTACTGTTGGTGGGGGTTTTTGTATTTTTTTTTTACAGGTAAAAGAGCTGAATTCTTTGGGGCAATGCCCCACAAAAGGCCCTTTTAAGGGCCATTGGTAGTTTATTGTAGGCTAGGGTTTTTTTTTTGGGGGGTGGGGCTTTTTCATTTTGATAGGGTTATTAGATTAGGTGTAATTTTTTTTTATTTTTGATAATTTGTTTCTTATTTTTTGTAATTTAGTGTTTGTTTTTTATATAATTTAGTTATTTTTATTTTTAGTAATTTTAGTGTTTATTTTTTTTGTAATGTTAGGTTTTAGTGTAAGGCAGGTTAGGTTTTATTTCACAGGTAAGTTTGTATTTATTTTAACAAGGTAGTTAGTAAATAGTAAATAACTATTTACTAACTTGTCTACCTAGTTAAAATAAATACAAACTTACCTGTGAAATAAACATAATCCCTAAGCTAGCTACAATATAACTATTAGTTATATTTTAGCTAGCTTAGGTTTTATTTCACAGGTAAGTAAGTATTTAGTTTTAAAGGGCCAGTAAACCTAAAAAATAATGTTATATAATTCTGGTTAGATTTAGGGTTAGGTTTAAAGGTCAATATA
Source organism: Bombina bombina (assembly GCF_027579735.1). Classification (NCBI taxonomy): domain Eukaryota; kingdom Metazoa; phylum Chordata; class Amphibia; order Anura; family Bombinatoridae; genus Bombina; species Bombina bombina. The sequence goes on along the minus strand of NC_069504.1, from coordinate 309,941,880 downwards.
TTTTAATTTAGCTTGTTGTGATGTGGGGGGGGGCTGGCGGTTTAGGGGTTAATAGGTTTAATTAGTTAATAATTGTAAATTTAATTTAGATATATTTTTATTATGTTAAAGTTAGTGGGTGTTAGGGTTAGGCTTAGGGTTACATTAGGGTTAGGGGTTATTGGATTTATTTAGTGGTAATGATGTGGGAGGCTAGAGGTTTAGGGGTTAATAACTTAAGTATAATGGCGGCAAAATCGGGAGCTGCAGATTAGGGGTTAATAGTTTATGTAGGTGGTGGCGATGTTGGGGGCGGCAGATTAGGGGTTAATAACTGTATGTAGGTGGCGGCGATGTTGGGGGCGGCAGATTAGGGGTTAATAACTGTATGTAGGTGGCGACGATGTTGGGGGCGGCAGATTAGGGGTGTTTAGACTCTGGGTTTATGTTAGGGTGTTAGGTTTAAACATTATTTTCTTTTTCCCCATAGACATCAATGGGGCTGCGTTACGGAGCTTTTGTTTCCGCGATTGCAGGTGTAAGGCTTTTTTTTTGGCCGTCTCTCCCCATTGATGTCTATGGGGAAATTGTGCACGAGCACGTCAAAGTAGCGCTTATTTTCGGTGCGGTATGCAGCTCAACGCCACCATATCGCCCACGCAAGCCTGATTTTTCAAAACCTGTAATACCAGCGCTATAGGGAGGTGAAATAACAACGCTTTTGTGGCAGTCGTTAAAATCCCTATAGTGCTCAAAATTTGTAATCTAGCTTTTAGATTTTAATGGCAGGAATGCCTACAAATTAAATAAAAAGAGAGATGCGCTCAACCTGGGAACGAACAATTGCATAATAGCTTGTTCTATGGCTAGTTACCACCCAAGAAGCAGCCTCTTTTTGCTCAACATGTGCCTTTCACAGAGAAGAACTTTCCTGAAGCATATCAGTCTGATCCTGACTTCACAGTAGAGTCCAGCCCCGAAATACCAGGCAATCCCTCTCTGAACGAGAGAAACAGCAAAACCCCAGAAGTACGTTTCAGACTATTGTGAGCCTTGTCAGTAAGGTGCAGCCATATCCATCTAGGCACACTGAGCAACGGGTCCACGTCTGGATTCCCGCATCAAACTTAGGGAGACTTACCTAAGTGTCATAACTTGCATAAATAAAAAGAGAGATGCGCTCAACCTGGGAACCGACGATTGCATAATAGCTTGTTCTATGGCTAGTAACTACCCAAGAAGCAGCCTCTTTTTGCTCAACATGTGCCTTTCATAGAGAAGAACTTTCCTAAAGCATATCAGTCTTATCCTGACTTAACAGTCTTCTCTCTTTTTATTTATGCAAATTATGACACTTAGGAAAGTCTCCCTAAGTGTGATGCGAGAATCCAGACGTGGACCCATTGCTCAGTGTGCCTAGAGGGATATGGCTGTACCTCACTGACGAGGCCCACAATAGTCTGAAACGTACGTCTGAGGTTTTGCTGTTTCTCTCTTTAAGAGAGGGATTGTCTGGTATTTTGGGGCTGGAGTGTACTGTGAAGTCAGGATCAGACTGATGTGCTTCAGGAAAGTTCTTGTCTGTGAAAGGCACATGTTGAGAGGCTGCTTCTTGGGTGGTAACTAGCCATAGAACAAGCTATTATGCTATTGTTCGTTCCCAGGTTGAGCGCTTCTCTCTTTTTATTTATGCCTACAAATTAATCTGTAGAAATTATAGCTGAAGCATTGTTCAATAAATGTTTAACATAATCTTTTCTTCACAACAAGGACCCTTAGAAACCTCATGACTATTTATAAAAATATCCCACAGATAGATGATTTTATATTTGAAATATACAAATCAATTTGGAATCTTTTTAACCTAAATTCTAATTCTGTGTGACAATCTCATGTGATCATTTAGTCTTGACTCTCCAGTTAAAGGATTACTTTCTGTTATAATGTTTAAGCTAAACAACTAACATATTAAAGTTAATAAACATTAATTAAAACCTACTGACCTATATTTTCTCCAAAACGAAGTTTCAGAACATTCTAAAAGTTATATCTTTTATTCGCCGATGATGTCACGTTATCCTGCCCACTATTTTCAGCACTGCGTGTTCAAAATACTTAAACCAATAACTTTGTGTTTAAAGCGCCATTTTGAAACCTAGGTATTGTAAACGGATTGGTACAGAGCAAAGGATACCCACGGAGTGGGTTTGGAAAACAATTAAATTTGCAGACAAGAATTCTGATATACGGTAGAGATATGTTAATGAAATGCTATTGATAAAAAGCGTATTTGGGGTAGTTAGTAACAGGCATAGAAAATATTTACTTACAGTGGCCCTTTAAGAATCACTGTTGTAGACAAAAACTTAACACTCTGAATGAACAATTGACTATAGAATTCTTTTTAACTGTTAAAAACATGGGTAATGCTTGTATTAGGTAAAGCAAATGTAGAAATGTGCATTCAGGCTTCGGACGAAAGCAAATGTGTCCAAGTTTTGCTGATTCGTCGAGTTGTTTGATATAGCTGAATACATTATTCACTAATGTTTGCTTCACAAAATCAATTTGTTTATTCGTTCATGTCATTTTGCTCCAAAAAAGGTGCAGGAATGGGGGAAAAATTAAAATGAGTTAACTTATACTGTATGGTTAATCTCCTTTGTTAGTGGTCTTACCATTTATTTGTCTATTGTCCCCTGTCCAATCCTGCTATAATATTTCTAATGACTGATCTTAGGGACAGACGGTCAGGTACAAAATGTTGAATTTTAGTTTTACAGGAGTTAAATGTTCTTTTAACATTAAAAGATAGGTTCTTTTAATTGTTTGAATTTTGTAATGTAAGATGTTTGATAATATTAATTGTCTATATTAGCTGAATCCGAATCCAATTCTCATCCTAACCAAATGCCTATATGGACGAAATTCAGCTGAACCAAACATTTAAAAAAATCTAAAACAAATCTTTCAGATGTTCTATTGATTATACACTTTGTAGATTTAATTTATTTGATGAAAATGTATCTATTGCCATAATATAATAATAATAATAATAATAATAATATGCTATCCTACTTAAAACTTTATTAATACTTGCATAAATTCATGGCTCATTTATGTAATTCGTGTATTTAAAGTCAGAAGAATTAAATGCTAGCTTTACAATACCATTCATTCTAGTAAAATAATACAAGCCTGGATAATTGTATCATGTTGAATATAATCTGGCAAAGAGATCAAGACAGCAAAAAAGAACATTGTGTTCAAGCATGTATAAGAACAAAGGACTGAGCAGATGTGTAAATTCTGGCATGAACACCTTGTATTAGAAAATATGGTAGTATATGTATGGTGCCAATAAAGTAATAGATTACAAGTCAGATATAAATAATAGTGATGTCGCGAACATAAAAATTTGGGTTCACGAACCGGGCGAACCGCCATAGACTTCAATGGGCAGGCGAATTTTAAAACCCACAGGGACTCTTTCTGGCCACAATAGTGATGGGAAAGTTGTTTCAAGGGGACTAACACCTGGACTGTGGCATGCTGGAGGGGGATCCATGGAAAATTACATAGTTGATGCAGAGTCAGTAGATGCAGAGTATGATGTTGTATCGATCAGGTAGTGTAAGGGTTACGCCCGCTTCACAGTGACAGACCAAACTCCCGCAGCGGGTACAACATCATCATCATCACACCGTACGTCCATGTGTGTAATGCTGCCTGACTGAGACATATCCCTGTTATCTACATCCTCTGGCAATAATGGTTGCGCATCACTCATTTCTTCCAACTGATGTGCAAATAACTCCTCTGACAGATCAAGTGAAGCGGCTGTGGTGCTAGTGTTGGTGGTGGCGGCAGGCGGGCGAGTGGTAACTTGAGAGGTGCCCGAAGCTAAGCTGGAGGAGGATGGTGCGTCAAGGTTCTGAGCGGAAGCTGTAGAAGATTGGGTGTCCTGTGTTAGCCAGTCAACTATGTCCTCAGAACTTTTCGAGTTCAGGGTACGTGGCCTCTGAACACTGGGCATTATTCTAGGGCCAAAGGGAATCACAGCACCACGATCACGACGGCCCCTGCGGGGTGGACTGCCTCTGCCTGTCATTTTTTTTCGATTAGTGGTACTATGCGTGCAAGCTACTGTGACAACAGATATGAGTGGCACTGTGCGCTGGCAGAAGTTGGCAGAGTAGACGCTGTAGGCCTGACACACACGCTTGCAGACAACTAACTGCTATTCAATCTATTACAGTCAAAATTGTATTTTTTTTTAATGTACACTACTGTTACACCAGATATGAGTTGCACTGGTGTGACACTGTGCCCTGGCAGGCCCTGAAAAATCTGTTACACATCTACAACCACCAAAAAACAACAATGCTAAATAGTTTCCAAATTTTGTCCTGAGTTTAGAAATACCCAATGGTAACATGTTCTTTGCTTTTTTTGCAAGTTATAGGGAAATAAATACAAGAAGCACTTTGCTATTTCAAAACCACTTTTTTTCAAACTGAGCGCTAGTTACATTGGAACCCTGATATCTGTCAGGAATACCTGAATATCCCTTGACATGTATATATTTGTTTTTAGAAGACATCCCAAAGTATTGATCTAGGCCCATTTTGGAATATTTCATGCCACCATTTCACCGCCAAATGCGATAAAATAAAAAAAAAATTGTTCACTTTTTCACAAACTTTAGGTTTTCTCACAGAAATTATTTACAAACAACGTATGCAATTATGGCATAAATGGTTGTAAATGCTTCTCTGGGATCCCCTTTGTTCAGAAATAGCAGACATATATGACTTTAATATATATGATTTTTTTTTAGCATATTTACATATGCTGTGGTGTAGCATCCCCCCTTAGCCCCCATCCTCCCTGATCCCCCCCAAAAACAGCTCTCTAACCCTCCCCATCTACCTTATTGGTGGCCATCTTGGGTACTGGCAGCTGTTCCCACCGCTCCCTCCCCGTGCACGCGCCCGCCCCCGCCCTCCCGTGCACGCCCCCGGACATCCCCGCCCACGATCCCGCCCCCCTCCACTGACTGCTATTATCTCACAGTCACATTTCTAGGTTTTTTTTAACCCCTTAAGGATCAAGCCCATTTTTAAATTTCTTTCCCTTAAGGACCAGGTCTATTTTTACATTTCTGCGGTGTTTGTGTTTAGCTGTGATTTTCCTCTTACTCATTTACTGTACCCACACATATTATATACCTTTTTTCTCGCCACTTAATGCCACTTTCTACAGAGACCATTATTTTCATCATATCTTATAATTTATTATTAAAAATATTATAAAATATGAGGAAAAAATGGAAAAAAACACAGAGTTTAGAAATACCCAATGTTAACATGTTCTTTGCTTTTTTTGCAAGTTATAGGGAAATAAATACAAGAAGCACTTTGCTATTTCAAAACCACTTTTTTTCAAAATGAGTGCTAGTTACATTGGAACCCTGATATCTGTCAGGAATACCTGAATATCCCTTGACATGTATATATTTGTTTTTAGAAGACATCCCAAAGTATTGATCTAGGGCCCATTTTGGTATATTTCATGCCACCATTTCACCGCCAAATGCAATCAAATAAAAAAAAATTGTTCACTTTTTCACAAACTTTAGGTTTCTCACAGAAATTATTTACAAACAACTTATGCAATTATGGCATAAATGGTTGTAAATGCTTCTCTGGGATCCCCTTTGTTCAGAAATAGCAGATTTATATGGCTTTGGCGTTGCTTTTTGGTAATTAGAAGGCTGCTAAATGCCACTGCGCACCACACGTGTTTTATGCCCAGCAGTGAAGGGGTTAATTAGGGAGCATGTAGGGAGCTTGTAGAGTTAATTTTAGCTTAAGTGTAGTTTAGTAGACAACCCAAAGTATTGATCTAGGCCCATTTTTGTATATTTCATGCTACCATTTCACCGCCAAATGCGATCAAATTAAAAAAATTTTTAAAATGTTTCACAATTTTAGGGTTCTCACTGAAATCATTTACAAACAGCTTGTGCAATGATGGCACAAATGGTTGTAAATGCTTCTCTGGGATCCCCTTTGTTCAGAAATAGCAGACATATATGACTTTGGCATTGCTTTCTGGTAATTAGAAGGCCGCTTAATGCTGCTGCGCATCACACGTGTATTATGGTTAGCAGTGAAGGGGTTAATTAGGTAGTTTGTAGGGAGCTTGCAGGGTTAATTTTAGCTTTAGTGTAGAGATCAGCCTCCCACCTGACACATCAGACTCCCTGATCCCTCCCAAACAGCTCCCTTCCCTCCCCCAGCCCACAATTGTCCCCGCCATCTTAAGTACTGGCAGAAAGTCTGCCAGTACTAAAATAAAAGGTTTTTAATTTTTTTTAATTTGTTTTAGCATATTTACATATGCTGTGGTGTAGCATCCCCCCCCTTAGCCCCCAACCTCCCTGATCCCCCCCAAAACAGCTCTCTAACCCTCCCCATCTGCCTTATTGGCGGCTATCTTGGGTACTGGCAGCTGTCTGCTATTATTTCACAGTCAAAAAAGTATTGTTTTTTTTTAATCTACACTACTGTTACACCAGATATGAGTGGTGGCACTGGGCAAGTGGGCACAGTGTACGCTGTGAGTCTGACACACACTCTGGCAGGTAGGCAACTGCAATTAGATTACACAGGAAAAAAAAAAGCAGACTGATGTTCTAGCCCTAAAAAGGGCTTTTTGGGGTGCTGTCCTTACAGCAGAGATCAGATGAGTCCTTCAGGACTGTAGTGGACACTGAATACACTAGCCTAGCTATCGATTTCCCTATTAAATCAGCAGCAGCTACACTGTCCCTCCTCTCACTAAGAATGCAGCTTCCAAATTAATCTAAAATGGATGCTGTGCAGGAGGTGGGAGGGTCTGGGAGGGAATGTCTTCCGCTGATTGGCTGTAATGTGTCTGCTGACTGTGAGGTAAAGGGTCAAAGTTTACTCAATGATGAAGAATAGGGGGCGGATCAAACATCGAATATGTTTGCCCACCGCGGTGAACGCGAACATGCTATGTTCGCCGGGAACTATTCGCCGCCAAACTATTCTCGACATCACTAATAAATAACTGTTAAAACAAGAAAATAAATAAAAAAGCAACTTTTAAATTTAAAAATAGTGAGCCAATTATATATTGGAAAAAAAAACCTAATTAACGTTTGGCTTGTTTAAGAGAACATAAGAGAATATAAATAAATGTCTACAAAAACTCAAATATAAACTCTCTTAAAGATTGTAATGAACACACCATCATTTTTAATCATATACTGTATATATATATATATATATATATGTGTGTGTATATATATATATATATATATATATATATATATATTAGAATTATGAAAATTGCATGTTTTATGTTTGCAATTTCTACTTAAATCTTTAACGACGCATGTCGTACAGGGTACGTCGCACACAACCTGGTCTTTAAAGACCATCGACGTACCCTGTACGACATTAGGGTTTAAAGCGGCTGGAAGCGATCCTGATCGCTTCCAGCCGCTTTCAAGGTATTGCTGTGATGCCTCGATATTGATGCATCACTGCAATACCATTTTTCCAAAACCGATGCAGAGAGCTACTCTGTGGCCCTCTCTGCACCGGTAGCGATGGGCCCAATCGTTGGTGGGTGGGAGCAGCTGCAGGGAGGCGGATGGGCGGCCCATCGCTACCTGGCATCCGGTTCCTGAATGTGGAATGTGCACGCCGGGTGTCGGGAGCGTGCGGGGGGCCTGCAGGGAGCGCGCGCGATTGTGTAACAACCACTGCTACCAATGAATGAATGAATGGGAGAGAGGGAGGGGGGGGGGAAATAACACTCAAAAGGATCTGGGAGGGGGAGAGGGAGGAGGGTATTGAGGGGGGCAGCTACACTACAGAAAAATTTTAATTACATTAAGAAAAAAAAAACATTTTTGGGAGGCAAATTGGGTACTGGCAGACAGCTGCCAGTACCCAAGATGGTAGCAAATAGGTAGTGGGCAAGGGTTATAGAGCTGTTTGGGGGGATCAGAGAGGTTGGGAGCTAAGGGGTGGTCCACCACAGCTAGACAGCTATTTAAAAAAAAAAAAAAAAAAAAAAAGCCTTTTATTTTAATACTGGCAGATTTTCTGCCAGTATTTAAGATGGCGGGGACAATTGTGGGGTGAGGAAGGGAAGAGAGATGTTTGGGAGGGATCAGGGGGTGGGATGTGTCAGGTGGGAGGCTGATCTCTACACTAAAGCTACAATTAACCCCACAAGCTCCCTACAAGCTATCTAATTAACCCCTGCACTGCTGGGCATAATACACGTGTGATGCGCAGCAGCATTTAGTGGCCTTCTAATTACCAAAAAGCAACATCAAATATATATATATGTCTGCTATTTCTGAACAAAGGGGATCCCAGAGAAGCATTCACAACCATTTATGCCATAATTGCACAAGTTGTTTGTAAATAATTTCAGTGAGAAACCTAAAATTGTGAAAAATTTAATTTTTTTTTTATTTGATCGCATTTGGCGGTGAAATGGTGGCATGAAATATACCAAGATGGGCCTAGATCAATACTTGGGGCTGTCTACTACACTACACTAAAGCTAAAATTAACCCTAGATGCTCCCTACATGCTCCCTAATTAACCCCTTCACTGCTGGGCATAATACACGTGTGATGCTCAGTGGCATTTAGCGGCCTTCTAATTGCCAAAAAGCAACACCAAAGCCATATATGTCTGCTATTTCTGAACAAAGAGGATCCCAGAGAAGCATATACAACCATTTATGCCATAATTGCACAAGTTGTTTGTAAATAATTTCAGTGAGAAACCTAAAGTTTGAGAAAAAATTTGTGAAAAAGGGAACAATTTTTTTTATTTGATCGCATTTGGCAGTGAAATGGTGGCAGGAAATATACCAAAATGGGCCTTGATCAATATTTTGGGATGTCTTCTAAAAAAAATATATTCATGTCAAGGGATATTTCGGGATTCCTGAAAGATATCAGTGTCCCAATGTAACTAGCGCTAATTTTGAAAAAAAGTGGTTTGGAAATAGCAAAGTGCTACTTGTATTTATTGCCCTATAACAACTTACAAAAAAAGCAAAGAACATGTAAACATTGGGTATTTCTAAACTCAGGACAAAATTTAGAAACTATTTAGCATGGGTGTTTTTTGGTGGTTGTAGATGTGTAACAGATTTTGGTGGTCAAAGTTAGAAAAACTGTGGGTTTTTTTTCATTTTTTCCTCATATTTTATAATTTTTTTTAGTAAATTATAAGATATGATGAAAATAATGTTATGTTTAGAAAGTCCTTTTAATGGCGAGAAAAACAGTATATAATATGTGTGGGTACAGTAAATGAGTAAGAGGAAAATTACAGCTAAACACAAACACTGCAGAAATGTAAAAATAGCCCTGGTCCTTAAGGGAAAGAAATTGAAAAATGGCCTTGTCCTTAAGGGGTTAATAGTGTAATATTCATTTAATTGATTTGAATAGGTTTACTCACAAATATGTTTTTAACCCCTTAATGACAACTGACGTACCAGGTACGTCATGCATTAACAATCAGTTAATGACAATGGACGTACCTGGTACGTCAGTTGTCTAACAGAGTGCTGGAAGTGATCACAATCACTTCCAGCAGCTCTGAGGGTATTGCAGTGATGCCTCGATATGGAGGCATCCTGCAATACCCCTTTACAAGACTCCGATGCAGAGAGAGCCACTCTGTGGCCCTCTCTGCACTGGTAGTGATGGTGCCGATGGTGCCTCTGACCGGTGGGAGGAGGGAGCGTGTGCGCGCGCGTGCACGTGCACGGGTGTGCGCATGCACGTGGGCGCGCGTGCACGTGGGCACGCGTGCACGTGCACATGCGCACATTAGCCACACTGACACCAATGAAAAAGTAAGGGGAAAAAAGTTATTTTTTTTTTATATATTTAAAAGGATCTGTGAGGGGGAGGGGGTGGGGGTATTGTGGGGGGGCTGCTACACTACAGAAATAATTAAACACAAATAACAGTTATAAATACAATTAAAATAAGTTTGGTTTGTGGAGCCAAACTGGGTACTGGCAGACAGCTGCCAGTACCCAAGATGGCGGTAATTAGGTAGGGGAGAGGGTTAGAGAGCTGGAGGGGGGGATCAGAGAGGTTGGTGCTAAGGCAGGGGTCCATCACAACTATTTTATAATTTTTATTTAAAAAAAAAAAAAACTCTTTTATTTAGTACTGGCAGACTTTCTGCCAGTACTTAAGATGGCGGTAACAATTGTGGGGTGGGGAAGGGAAGAGAGCTGTTTGGGAGGGATCAGGGGGTGGGATGTGTCAGGTGGGAGGCTGATCTCTAAAATTAACCCTGCAAGCTCCCTACAAGCTACCTAATTTAACCCCTTCACTGCTGGGCATAATTCACGTGTGGTGCGCAGCATCATTTATCGGCCTTCTAACTACCAAAAAGCAACGCCAAAGCCATATAAATCTGTTATTTCTGAAAAAGGGGATCACAGAGAAGCATTTACAACCATTTGTGCCATAATTGCAGAAGCTGTTTGTAAATAATTTCAGTGGGAAACCTAAAGTTTGTGACAAAATTTGTGAAAAAGTGAACTTTTTTTTTTTTTTTATCGCATTTGGCGGTGAAATGGTGGCATGAAATATACCAAAATGGGTCTAGATCAATACTTTGGGATGTCTTCTAAAACAAAATATATACATGTCAAGGGATATTCAGATATTCCTGACAGATATCAGTGTCCCAATGTAACTAGCGCTAATTTTGAAAAAAAGTGGTTTGGAAATAGCAAAGTGCTACTTGTGTTTATTGCCCTATAAATTGCAAAAAAAGCTAAGAACATGTAAACATTGGGTATTTCTAAACTCAGGACAAAATTTAGAAACTATTTAGCATGGGTGTTTTTTGGTGATTGTAGATGTGTAACAGATTTTGGGGGTCAAAGTTAGAAAAAGTGTGTTTTTTCCCATTTTTTCCTCATATTTTATCATTTTTTTTTAATTAAATTATAAGATATATACCACACTCATGTTAGCTAAACAAATTATCCTGAGAGAGTGGACAGGGGACCGTAACTTACCTTTTCAATACTTACTTAAAACAATTCATGATCAGATGCTGATTGAGCAGGCAGATACTAGGGGGGACCCTGAGAAAAGAGTCAAGAGATTTCTCCTTAAATGGGAGGCCTATTTGCTGCACCTACCTGACATAGTAAGAGATAGGGTTCTGCTTCCTTTTAAAAATAGCCAATATGTTTTAAATGAAAACCTCAGAGGAAATTGGTGTCTATCCACGGATCAGACCCGTGAGTGACCTGCATATCGAGGGAGGGGGGACCCGGAGGTACTCTGGGTAAGTATGGCTGCTATATGTTATTTTTTTTTTTCCTTCTTTCTTTCTCTTCCTTTCTTCTCTTTCTTTCATTCTTCTTTGTATGTTATTGTCTTTCTTCCTTGCCCTTAGCTAATATGTTTCCTTTCTCGATTTCTCCTTTTTTTTTTCATTGGTTGATTGTAAAAAAATGTTCTTAGAAAAAAGTTGAGTCCCAGGACATACATGATGATCACATATACTTATTGTATTCCTTTGCTGGTATGCTTTGATATAACATGCTCTGAAAACTGTTTTGTTCTGCAGGTGACCACTTTGTCACACCTGCATTATTATGACTGCATTTACCATGTATGACTCGGATTCTTTTCTATAAATAAAGTTTAAAAAAAAAAAAAAAATTATAATATATAATGAAAATAATGGTATCTTTAGAAAGTCCATTTAATGACGAGAAAAACGGTATATAATATGTGTGGGTACAGTAAACGAGTAAGAGGAAAATTACAGCTAAACGCAAACAGTGCAGAAATGTAAAAATAGCCATTGTCATTAAGGGTAAGAAAATTGAAAAATGGTCCGGTCATTAAGGGGTTAATTAAATCCCATTTTACAAATGTGTTATTATGACATTTTTTTATTTGTGTACATCAATTTGTTGGGGAGGATTTTCATATTCAATCTACTCACATATATTTAAAGAAACTTGTTTATTTTGTGGTTTTCACACTTTGTGAACTCCTTGAAACTTCACCTGAAAAAAAACATTGCCATTGTTAATTTACCTTAATTTGGATGACTTTTATTCACATGCTCAATTCTATTTTATATAAACACAACTACTTTATGTTTGCATTGTTAACATATTATATACAAGGTTTACCTTTTTATTTTTTATAAATTCTAAATTTTATTAACATACCATACAGCACTAAATGTATATATCTTTTGAATGTGAATTTTCCAGTTTTTTTTAAATCAAATACATTAGACCATAATTCTTTTAATAGAGAAATATATAATTTCTTTTACACCTTGAACTTTGAATGCCATACAAGGTATGGAGGCAAGACTTAGCTGTACAAACTCACCATGCATAATCTTGGTCTAGTGTAGAAAGTATGTAACCTGGCCTATTGGCAGACCAGAGTTATATTACCTTTGATGTAAATTAATCACAGTTTTAATGTCTGCAATATTCTAGTTGTAATTTACAGTACTCTCCTTAGAAGTGTATAAATATTGTTTATCGACACAGAATGATTGCTTTCTGGGTGAGCCCCCCTCTATTATGAGGATAAGCCAGAATATCCAAGAAGGCAAAATAAGGTCCATCTGTCTATCAATGTATAGACTTAAAGCAAAACTGTAATATTTAAATTATTTGATTCTGCCTAAAGAGGATGTTTTAAAATAGTAAAGATTTTTTTAATACTTATAATCAGCCAGCATATATTAGAAGTAAGTACACACTTTCTAAGTATAAATAATCATACTGTCAGGGTTTTTTCCCTGCTTTGTTTGCAATATGCTGCTGGCAGCCATTTTACTCACCTCTTACTGAATCTGGTGCAGTGTGATGCTGCTCATTTCCTGCATGCACTCTTATGGCCAGACTGGTGAACATCATCCATGTGAGACAGGTTTCAGTCTCAGAATTGTTATGTCATCACTTATTATTTAAAGGGCCTCTGTTCAGTATGCTTTGCCCTTGTTTTGTCTCACACCTGTTTGTGAGTTCCTGTGTTCCAGTTCCTGTGTATTACCTGGCCGTCTGACTTCCCTTCTGGTTCCTGATCCCTGGCTTGTTCCTGACTCTGCTGTTCTCCTTGTTCCTGATTCCAGCTCGTCTGACTACTCACTTTGGCTCCTGACTCGGCTCGTCTGACTACCAGCTCTGGCTTTGACTCCTGGCTTGTTATTTGACTTGTGGACTTTTTATTATTTTTTGTTATTAATAAAGGTGTGATTATTTTTGCACTTCTTGTCTCAGTCTGATTCCTGGCACCCTGACACATACTCCTTTTTTTTACCTATATAACCTTTTACCTGAACACCCTCCTTCATTCCTAGTGTTTTGGACAACTGGTAAGTATTGTCTAGTTATAGGCCAAGATAAAGAAATTTCTGTTTTTCTCTGTTTTAATTTTTAATTTCTAGTTATCTTGGCCAACCAAATCAATACTTAACAGATGAGAGAGTACCAAGCAGTATATTAAAATCAAAATAGGGTTGGGAAAGAAAAACACAAGCACAGTATCTGAAATGCATGAATATAAATGTATTAAAGGGACAGTCTACACCAGAATTGTTATTGTTTTAAAAGATAGATAATCCCTTTATTACCCATTCCCCAGTTTTACATAACCAACACAGTTACATTAATATACTTTTACCCTCTGTGATTATCTTGTATCTAAGCCTCTGCAAACTGCCCCTTTATTTCAGTTATTTTGACAGACTTGCTGTTTACTGCCTGCTCCCGACTTGCTGTTTAGTGCCTGCTCCCAGATAACTTCACGTGCACAAGCACAGTGTTATCTATATGAAACACATTAACTAACACCCTCTAGTGGTGAAAAACTGTTAAAATGCATTCTGAAAAGAGGTGGCCTTCAAGGTCTAAGAAATTAGCATATGAACCTCCTAGGTTAAGCTTTAATCTAAGAATTATCAAGAGAACTTAGCAAAATTGGTGGTAAAAGTAAATTGGAAAATTGTTTAAAATGACATGCTCTATCTGAATCATGAAAGTTTTTTTTGCCTAGACTGTCCCTTTAAGAAACAACAGAGCTCAACATTTTCCTTCCAAACTCATCAGTGAATGAATAAATAACATGAATAACTTTAAATTTGTAATGCAAAATAAATGTGTGTGGAGTCTTCCATACAGAAGCCTGGCACATATCTGAGATTCTAAAATGCCCAGGATGTGGAAACTGAACTAGTGATGTGTGCCCTGAGTCCAGATGGTACTTGTTAGGGGTAATATGAACCTGACGGCAGCCATCTTGTTCCTCGCAGCCATCTTGTGATGATTAGCATCCATTTTGTAATGAATAGACTTTATTATACTGGGTTATTATGTAGTGAGAAATATGCTGATGTTAGTAAAATTGTATTAGTATTACTGGCCTTGTAGAAGGTTCCTGGCAAGGCGCCTAGAAGTCTGTTATCTAGGTAAGATGGACAAACGACCTTGCTTTAGGCTGAAATATGCGCACAGATATATTTTTGCTACTGTCATAAGAAACACTCCTTCATACTCCTCTTTTTCTCATGTATTTTTGTAAGCTTCTTTTGTTCATGAAATATGGTACGAGATGACGTGGTTCAAACGTGTCATCCCCTTAACCCTGTATGCTGTTATAAGAAATGCTGGCACTGTTCAATAAACAGAATTGGCTTTAGATCATAATGCTGCATGGTGTGAGTCATTCTAAAGGGATCCTTATCAGATAATCTGCATATGCCTCAGGTGGTACACTAGGCCTGTGGCTTCGGCCTGACCTGACACTTCCCCCCCTGGGAAAACACCTAACAATTTTGGTGTCAGAAGTGGGATTCGCAGTGAGTAAGTATGAGTGCTTTTACCATGCTTTCCTTCTGTGAATCTGAACCTAAATTTAGTCTGGTAATAGGTGTTGATAATATATGATAAAGGGTTAAAGGGGTTCCTGTGGTTGAGACACAGGTTTGCGGAGGTTATAGTCCTGCCGGCAGTTGTGATACCCCTCCAGACAGGTAATCAGTCGTGTACTGGGATACGACAGGTATTGTGAGTCCTGTCTGTGATAAGCGCGCAAGAAATATATGAATGCCAGTTGACGGAGAGCTTTTAAGATAAGCTCCCCCGGGCAAGATGGCAGTGAGTGAGTCTCACGTGTGTTAAAGTTTCCCATATTCATTCCCATAATAGAGTTTTGTTACCCACCTGAAGCTCATGTTGATATCTGATGCTTGCTTTGCTTTGGTTGTGTTTTTTGATGCTGTGATTAGAAAATATTAAGTGGCTATGCATGTTATTATTGTGGCTATTATTGTGTTGAGAAATGGGATCTGCTTATAGATAAGAATGCACAGAGGAAATTACATGTATAAGGTAAAAGAAAAGGAGAGTTAATAGTTTCTGCAAAAGGCAGAAGCAGTTTAAAACACTGTCAGTTAGTACTGCTGTGTGGTAAATAGAGAAATCTCTGCGTTAAAAAAATGTAGCAGGCAAAGAAGGGGGGCCACCACTGAGCGCACACATAGGTCAGAAGAAAAAAAAAAAAAAAAAGAAAAGAAACTGTTACAGAAGCTCCGTTTGTAAGACTTTTTGTTTGCTTGCAGTAATGAAAAGGAAATTTAGGAAATTTTGTAAATTGAGATGCATAATGTGTGATGGTCTGTAGGTTCTCACTGTGGTATGCGTGTAACAGATTTACTTTAAACCAAAAACAGAATGTATTATTTGAAAATGATTGTCCCAAGCCGTGCAAAAGTGGCCATTTTGCGGGGTTTCGGAATAAAATACATTTTGGACTTGGTGACAAGTTAATCTGGTGGTCTTTAATATATATATGTGGTACGCTATGAAATAGATGTTTTCCTGAGAAAGGAAAAAAGGGAGTGAATCTCTGGTATGCGAGATGGAATGAGCGTGTGTGTTTGTATCCCTGTAAAAATGTTTCTTTCTGTTTCTCTGCTGGGAAATCCGACGTTGTAAGAAGATATTTTGTAATGTTATTTTATATACCTGTATTTTAAAGTCACCAGTATGTTTTAAGTATGTGGTATTCATATGCAGTTTTAGTTTTAAATGATAATTGTTTTTCGGTATGTAAATATATGATATTGTTTTAGCAAGTGAAGTAACGGCTTTGAAAGTGGCTTTGAAAGTGCTATGGTGTGTTTGATTTTTTTTGTCACGCTCTGGTAAATATGAAACGGTTTCTGGTATGATTAATGGGTTAACGTATGTTGTATTTGTAAGGTCTGTGCACGGAGTTGGTGATATATAGTTATAAGCTGTAATTGAAAGTTTATCTAAAAATGCGTCTGTTTTTGTTGCAAGTAAATTAATCTGCAGGTCATGCTACAGTACAGAGGTGAAATTTGTGTGGTAAATCATACAAGCAGCCTAAATTATGGTTAGGATAGATATATATGAGATTTACGTGATGAATGGTTAGTCCTTCAAGGGACAGTCCACTGTACAATTGTTTTTATATTTGTGTATTTTCAATGACTTGTTATACAAACTGCATAGTATAAAATGTAGGAGAAGTTACATTTGTTAGTCTGTGGATAGCTGATGTAAATTGTAATGGGTTGAATTTCGGATAATCCTTATCTTATATTTGTCTGTAAAATCAGAGCTCAGTGCGTAGACGGAGCAATAGAAAATTGTCATTTTATTATTTAAAGGATCAGTTACACTGTATTAGTTGTTTGCAGAATATATTTTAAGAGACCTTTCTTTGTATATATTTATTTTAAATCTGCCGTTTAGATAGCAGATGTTTATTTTGCAGTATAACTTAATTCTCTCTGTAATGATAAGTTGTCTACAATTTTAGTGTAGCGATCTGTGAGACTAGCGGAAAAAAAACGAGACAAAACAGAGGAGTGAAAATATTTAAAGGGATACAGGCAAACTGATATAACATCTGAGAATTTAAGGGAATATTTACAGAAAAGACAATGAGGTTTGCTTTTGCTGTAAGCCTAACACTAGTATATTTCACTGTGTTAGCAGTTTCAATTAAAGATTATTTTTGAGTTTGGGTAAACTGTCCCTTTAACTAGCCTGCATCCCGCTGTGAGTGCGTTCTTATGCTGCTTATGCTTGCTTAGGCTATTTAATGAACGTCAGTATACATTTTTTATTATAAGTAAGGCCAATGGATCATTGGGAATAATTTAAAGGGGAAATTGTATTATTATTCTTTTGTAGAAAGCTTATTTTTGTGTTATATGCAATTGATTATATTTGGCTAGAGAGCTGCAGAATGGTGAATATCAAATTATACACAATGTTAAATCCAATAATTTTGTTGTTGTGGCTAAACTAATTAGCATTTATCAAGTTTTAGTGTGAATTTTATATTTTTAAGCAGTAAACACTGTTTCTCCTTTAAGTAAAAATGAAACTTTGAGCTTGCCTTACTATCTTTGAGAAAGACTGATAACACTGTGCATGTTTTGGTTTTCTTTAAAAAAAAAAAAAAAGTTCTCTCTTGTGTTTGGCTTCTTCGCAGAGAGAAAGATTTGTACTTTACATTTAAAGCGGTAGTACTGGTGTTCTATGTTATAAAAAAAAAATGATAAATATAAATTGCTCACTACAAAGAAATCAGTATTTATATTACATTCTGTCACAGAATATAGCATAAAACTGATCATTTTATTTCTGTGCCCGTCTGCTGTCAAAGATATTACAGAACTCTTTGTTATTTAAGATAACCCCACTGCATTCAATAAATACATGGGATAATATTTAATGAAGTGATTTAAGTGACACTTTAGAATATATATAGGTATTTGGTTACTAACTAGTCTACAACTATAATTGCAATAAGTTGGATTGCTGCTTAACAGCTAAGCCGTGGTCTATAATGTGTCTACAATAAACACCCCTTTCTTAAGGCGATAGGGGACAGCAAACAAATGATGCACAATTTATCTGATTCTACTGCATTTACATAACTTGTTAATTTATCTGATTATAGTTTTGACATGCCTTGTGTCTAGGGCCTTCTTCCAGCACACAGTTTTGGTTTTATTTATATGGCTATTTTGTCCCTTGGTGTTGCAAAGAGATTTAAACTGCCTGTGATAAGAGGCAGCCCTCAAAAGCTTAATAATTAGCATATGAGCCTACCTATGTTTGGTTTAATCTAGGACAGTTAGTTAAAATTAAAAGTCCTATCTGAATAATGAAATTTTCATTTATCCTAGAATGTCCCTTTAACAGTGGCTACCGTGGTTATCTGATCTTTCCCAAATAAGCGCAATTTTATTTGTACAATATGCAACTGAAGTTTCTTGGGCATCTGCTGTGATTGCTTTCTTTGGCCTAGATTTGGAGTTCGGCGGTAAAAGGGCTGTTAACGCTCCGCGGGCTTTTTTCTGGCCGCACCATAAATTTAACTCTGGTATCGAGAGTTTAAACAAATGCTGCGTTAGGCTCCAAAAAAGGAGCGTAGAGCATTTTTACCGCAAATGCAACTCTCGATACCAGAGTTGCTTACGGACGCGGCCGGCCTCAAAAACGTGCTCGTGCACGATTCTCCCATAGGAAACAATGGGGCTGTTTGAGCTGAAAAAAAACCTAACACCTGCAAAAAAGCAGCGTTCAGCTCCTAACGCAGCCCCATTGTTTCCTATGGGGAAACACTTCCTACGTCTGCACCTAACACTCTAACATGTACCCCGAGTCTAAACACCCCTAACCTTACACTTATTAACCCCTAATCTGCCGCCCCCGCTATCGCTGACACCTGCATATTTTTTTTAACCCCTAATCTGCCGCTCCGTAAACCGCCGCAACCTACGTTATCCCTATGTACCCCTAATCTGCTGCCCTAACATCGCCGACCCCTATATTATATTTATTAACCCCTAATCTGCCCCCCTCAACGTCGCCGACACCTGCCTACACTTATTAACTCCTAATCTGCCGAGCGGACCTGAGCGCTACTATAATAAAGTTATTAACCCCTAATCCGCCTCACTAACCCTATCATAAATAGTATTAACCCCTAATCTGCCCTCCCTAACATCGCCGACACCTACCTTCAATTATTAACCCCTAATCTGCCGAGCGGACCTCACCGCTACTATAATAAATGTATTAACCCCTAAAGCTAAGTCTAACCCTAACACTAACACCCCCCCTAAATTAAATATAATTTTAATCTAACGAAATAAATTAACTCTTATTAAATAACTTATTCCTATTTAAAGCTAAATACTTACCTGTAAAATAAATCCTAATATAGCTACAATATAAATTATAATTATATTATAGCTATTTTAGGATTAATATTTATTTTACAGGCAACTTTGTAATTATTTTAACCAGGTACAATAGCTATTAAATAGTTAAGAACTATTTAATAGTTACCTAGTTAAAATAATAACAAATTTACCTGTAAAATAAATCCTAACCTAAGATATAATTAAACCTAACACTACCCTATCAATAAATTAATTAAATAAACTACCTACAATTACCTACAATTAACCTAACACTACACTATCAATAAATTAATTAAACACAATTGCTACAAATAAATACAATTAAATAAACTAGCTAAAGTACAAAAAATAAAAAAGAACTAAGTTACAAAAAATAATAAAATATTTACAAACATAAGAAAAATATTACAACAATTTTAAACTAATTACACCTACTCTAAGCCCCCTAATAAAATAACAAAGCCCCCCAAAATAAAAAATTCCCTACCCTATTCTAAATTAAAAAAGTTACAAGCTCTTTTACCTTACCAGCCCTGAACAGGGCCCTTTGCGGGGCATGCCCCAAGGATTTCAGCTCTTTTGCCTGTAAAAAAAAACATACCATACCCCCCCCAACATTACAACCCACCACCCACATACCCCTAATCTAACCTAAACCCCCCTTAAATAAACCTAACACTAAGCCCCTGAAGATCTTCCTACCTTGTCTTCACCATACCAGGTTCACCGATCCGTCCTGGCTCCAACATCTTCATCCAACCCAAACGGGGGTTGACGATCCATCATCCGGTGCTGAAGAGGTCCAGAAGAGGCTCCAAAGTCTTCCTCCTATCCGGCAAGAAGAGGACATCCGGACCGGCAAACATCTTCTCCAAGCGGCATCTTCAATCTTCTTCCATCCGGTGCGGAGCGGGTCCATCTTGAAGCAGGCGACGCGGATCCATCCTCTTCTTCCGTTGTCTCCCGACGAATGACGGTTCCTTTAAGGGACGTCATCCAAGATGGCGTCCCTCGAATTCCGATTGGCTGATAGGATTCTATCAGCCAATCGGAATTAAGGTAGGAATTTTCTGATTGGCTGATGGAATCAGCCAATCAGAATCAAGTTCAATCCGATTGGCTGATCCAATCAGCCAATCAGATTGAGCTTGCATTCTATTGGCTGTTCCGATCAGCCAATAGAATGCGAGCTCAATCTGATTGGCTGATTGGATCAGCCAATCGGATTGAACTTGATTCTGATTGGCTGATTCCATCAGCCAATCAGAAAATTCCTACCTTAATTCCGATTGGCTGATAGAATCCTATCAGCCAATCGGAATTCGAGGGATGCCATCTTGGATGACGTCCCTTAAAGGAACCGTCATTCGTCGGGAGACAACGGAAGAAGAGGATGGATCCGCGTCGACTGCTTCAAGATGGACCCGCTCCGCACCAGATGGAAGAAGATTGAAGATGCCGCTTGGAGAAGATGTTTGCCGGTCCGGATGTCCTCTTCTTGCCGGATAGGAGGAAGACTTTGGAGCCTCTTCTGGACCTCTTCAGCACCGGATGATGGATCGCCAACCCCCGCTTGGGTTGGATGAAGATGTTGGAGCCAGGACGGATCGGTGAACCTGGTATGGTGAAGACAAGGTAGGAAGATCTTCAGGGGCTTAGTGTTAGGTTTATTTAAGGGGGGTTTGGGTTAGATTAGGGGTATGTGGGTGGTGGGTTGTAATGTTGGGGGGGGTATGGTATGTTTTTTTTTACAGGCAAAAGAGCTGAAATCCTTGGGGCATGCCCCGCAAAGGGCCCTGTTCAGGGCTGGTAAGGTAAAAGAGCTTGTAACATTTTTAATTTAGAATACGGTAGGGAAATTTTTATTTTGGGGGGCTTTGTTATTTTATTAGGGGGCTTAGAGTAGGTGTAATTAGTTTAAAATTGTTGTAATATTTTTCTTATGTTTGTAAATATTTTATTATTTTTTGTAACTTAGTTCTTTTTTATTTTTTGTACTTTAGCTAGTTTATTTAATTGTATTTATTTGTAGCAATTGTGTTTAATTAATTTATTGATAGTGTAGTGTTAGGTTAATTGTAGGTAATTGTAGGTAGTTTATTTAATTAATTTATTGATAGGGTAGTGTTAGGTTTAATTATATCTTAGGTTAGGATTTATTTTACAGGTAATTTTGTTATTATTTTAACTAGGTAGCTATTAAATATTTCTTAACTATTTAATAGCTATTGTACCTAGTTAAAATAAATACCAAGTTGCCTGTAAAATAAATATTAATCCTAAAATAGCTATAATATAATTATAATTTATATTGTAGCTCTATTAGGATTTATTTTACAGGTAAGTATTTAGCTTTAAATAGGAATCATTTATTTAATAAGAGTTAATTTATTTCGTTAGATTAAAATTATATTTAAGTTAGGGGGGTGTTAGTGTTAGGGTTAGACTTAGCTTTAGGGGTAAATACATTTATTAGAATAGCGGTGAGCTCCGGTCGGCAGATTAGGGGTTAATAATTGAAGTTAGGTGTCGGCGATGTTAGGGAGGGCAGATTAGGGGTTAATACTATTTATTATAGGGTTATTGAGGCGGGTTAGGGGTTAATAACTTTTTTATAGTAGCGCTCAGGTCCGCTCGGCAGATTAGGGGTTAATAAGTGTAGGCAGGTGTCGGCGACGTTGAGGGGGGCAGATTAGGGGTTAATAAATATAATATAGGGGTCGGCGGTGTTAGGGGTAGCAGATTAGGGGTACATAGGGATAACGTAGGTGGCGGCGCTTTGCGGTCGGAAGATTAGGGGTTAATTATTTTAAGTAGCTGGCGGCGACGTTGTGGGGGGCAGGTTAGGGGTTAATAAATGTAATACAGGGGTCGGCGGGGTTAGGGGCAGCAGATTAGGGGTACATAAGTATAACGTAGGTGGCGGTCGGCAGATTAGGGGTTAAAAATTTAAATCGAGTGGCGGCGATGTGGGGGGAGCTCGGTTTAGGGGTACATAGGTAGTTTATGGGTGTTAGTGTACTTTAGGGTACAGTAGTTAAGAGCTTTATGAACCGGCGTTAGCCAGAAAGCTCTTAACTCCTGCTATTTTCAGGCGGCTGGAATTTTGTCGTTAGAGCTCTAACGCTCACTTCAGAAACGACTCTAAATACCGGCGTTAGAAAGATCCCATTGAAAAGATAGGATACGCAAATGGCGTAGGGGGATCTGCGGTATGGAAAAGTCGCGGCTGAAAAGTGAGCGTTAGACCCTTTAATCACTGACTCCAAATACCGGCGGTAGCCTAAAACCAGCGTTAGGAGCCTCTAACGCTGGTTTTGACGGCTACCGCCGAACTCCAAATCTAGGCCTTTGTGTGATATCAAAGTTTTGTACATAGTGGATGTTTTTAATTGTTTGTAGTGTTCTGAGAGTGTTGCATTCCAGTGAATGTCAGAATATGGGTTGAATTTTAGGTTAATTGTGGTTGTTTGAAATTTGTGTCGGCAGCTAATGTTTTGTTTTGTGAAAGACAAGAACAATTGGTTTTCAATGTTTGTTTGTTTTGTTTTTCTCTTTTGTGACTATGTGTGGAAGCGTGCTGTATGGACAGCATATTGAATAGTGAAGTGTATTTGATTTTGCTTGCTATTGAGAATTTTCTCTGCGTGAGTAGAGTGCATGATTTGTCATTTAGTCTCTTGTTATGTTGTGTTTATGTGTCACATGGGATGTTTCACGCAAACAAGGGGGGAAGTATTGATGAGTATTGATGAGTATCTTTATGTAATGGGGGTGATTGTTTTTAGGAGGTGAACCTAAGACATTTTGAATCTCCTCTTACGATGTTATTGCCTAACCACGAGCTGTGCCCTAAATTTCCTTGTCTTACCCCTATGCAGGATGCACTACGTCCCTAGGATTGTCTAGAACTTTCCTTCATTGGGAATCTGGCCACGGACATAATCTACCTTGATGGCCACCCCAGTCGTAGCCTGTATACCCAAACCCCACTCCTTTTTTTTCCCTCCCTGGTGGATTAGATCTTTTTATTGTCTTTCTGTGTTGTATTTTGCTCTCATATTTCAGATGCCTGAAATGTTTTATTTTTCTATTTGGTTCTTAACACTATATTTGTATTTGCAGGATGAGAGTATGCTGTATTCAGAGATTAAAAGACACTAACTGAATTATTGCTGAGTTCCCATATTTAGGTCAAATCTGTACAGGCAAAATTCCATAAGTGCACTCTTCAAAAGATTAAAGATTGAAAGCAAGTAAACCTTTAAAGAAAGAAAAGATTAAGATGAAAGACCTTTTGTCAAGCTTGTTTTAACCACCATACTGCAGTAAAAGTTGCTGAACTATCTTTGGATCCATTCTTTGCTTTGCATGCTGGTACCAGCCCCAGAACTGGACTCTGGGTAATCCATGACTGTTTCCTCTCATGTGTGTCTTCAGGACATAAAGACTATCCTTCTCTGGACTGTGCCTTGCAGCTCGATATGGAGGACCTGTTATGCTGTTACAGGTCAACCAATTAAATTAGGGGAGTATTGTTTTAACTCGATTCCTTATATTGCTTGTTTTGTATTCTCTTGTATTTGTTTTATTTTTATTGATCATATTTGGTCTAAGAAATCATATGCTTCATTGGTATTAGTGCACATTGTAGTTTATGTGCTTAACATAGTAACCCTTTAGTAAATGTAACTGTGAACTTTGCAGTATTGTACCCTATTGAATGGCCCACTGAATATAAAAATATGTTTAAGGAAAATGTTGCAATATATCATAATATTTTAGACCCTTCACCCTCTAGAACATAAGGAGGACACGTCTCAGCTAGAAGTTTATATTAAATATACGGAGAAATATTTGTTTAGGGAATAGCATAATTATAGTTTATGAAAGCAAATGTATTTTCCCTTTTATTAATTGGTATGGTATCAGCAAAGTGAATTTGGTCATTCCTGATGTTTGTCAAAGAGAGTAATTCTTACCATAAAGATGTGTTTACCTTTAAAAGAGTTTGTAGTTTTAAATGATGTTCTGTTTGTATGCATTCCTCATACAGGAGTGTGAGAGAATTTAGGTTGCATAAAATAATTAGTAAACTAGTAGTGTTTATATCAGATGAGATTGTTGAATATTAGGATCATGGTTGGAGAATTATAAACATTATAGATAGCAGCCATGCAGAATAAAGCAACACAAGGTTCTTTTATTTTTAGAAGTTCAAAGTGACAGTGTAAAGAAATTCATTTATTTTTATTGACTGTTTTCTTTTTTTTCATTCTTGCTACGGGGCAGGCCTTAGCATAAGTTTTAGCATAACCCTTCAGGCCCTTGATGAAGTCTGGCAGGTTTTCACTTGCTTAGTATTCATGAAGTATCATTTAAAAGTGTATAGAGAAGTTGCAAATTATTCTCTCAGAAATATCAATGTATTTAGTTTGTATTATATATCAACAATGTTTTGTTTGATTTTAAATGACATAGGATGAAAGTGATGTTTTATTTGGACATAATTGTGATTGTATTGCGGTGTGTACTCATCCTGTACTGTTTCTGTTTGCTTCCTAGACTCCCTGTGACTCGAGTGTTTGCTTGCCATGGGTATCCACTGGTTGCCTTGTCTACCCCATGAACAAACCATCAGATTTCCAGTATCTCCCTGCGGAAGAACCGTGGATAAGCACCCCTACTGCAAATGAACTGTTGGCGAACTGTATTATAGCAATGTCTGAGCAAGGTGAAGCGCTCTCAATGGACAAAGACTGTTCTTAAAGTGATCAGAGGCCACCTAGAGACAGTTGTGCTCTTGCTATGTCATGCTTTACTGTGGAAAAGGAACTGTTGGACATATTGGGGGGTGCTAGCAATGCATGTGGAGAGATAGAAGATGCAGCGTTGTTTGGGGGTAGATGGGGGGCTGGTTGGGTCTCTGTGCCAGTAGACCGGTAGTTTTGGGAAGGCTGGAAAATAGATGGAAGGTATTGGAGGGGCTGTACCTATATGCAGTGACAATTAGCCTATAAAAGTATATCACGACATAGGAATATTTTTCTCTTTAGTATTCTCACATATAGTTCTGTTACTATAATATAAGGCTTCTATGCCTGTCTATTTTTTATGTTATTCTGTTAGAATAAAAGGATGGTATGTTAGGGGTAATATGAACCTGACGGCAGCCATCTTGTTCCTCGCAGCCATCTTGTGATGATTAGCATCCATTTTGTAATGAATAGACTTTATTATACTGGGTTATTATGTAGTGAGAAATATGCTGATGTTAGTAAAATTGTATTAGTATTACTGGCCTTGTAGAAGGTTCCTGGCAAGGCGCCTAGAAGTCTGTTATCTAGGTAAGATGGACAAACAACCTTGCTTTAGGCTGAAATATGCGCACAGATATATTTTTGCTACTGTCATAAGAAACACTCCTTCATACTCCTCTTTTTCTCATGTATTTTTGTAAGCTTCTTTTGTTCATGAAATATGGTACGAGATGACGTGGTTCAAACGTGTCATCCCTTTAACCCTGTATGCTGTTATAAGAAACTGTTCAATAAACAGAATTGGCTTTAGATCATAATGCTGCGTGGTCTGAGTCATTCTAAAGGGATCCTTATCAGATAATCTGCATATGCCTCAGGTGGTACACTAGGCCTGTGGCTTCGGCCTGACCTGACACTTCCCCCCCTGGGAAAACACCTAACAGTACTGGACTAGAAACCCTTCTTGTTTCCATGTGGGATAACAAACAATCTGTCTGTTTTTCTGATTTCTTTTGCTCTGTCCATGTAGTAGTGAAGACAACGTATAACATGGTTTCTCAATAATTAGCTCTGAAGTTGTATAAAAGCAAGGCAGAATAATATCTTTGGAAGTGTGGAAATCTGACACCACTTTTGATAATAATTCTGGAATAGTTTTTAAAATTATTTTATCTTGACGGGAGGGTCCATTTACAGATAAGTCTTGCAATTCTGACACTCATCTAGCAGACATAATAGCAACTGAAAATACTGTCTTCAATGTTAGATTCCATAATGAAGCAGTTTTCAGTTTCTGGAGAGGGGATCTCACCTTGGAAGTATTGGATAGGTTTACCAAGATAGGAGAATTCTAGTACCCTATGACAGAAGTGGTGCATGTTTTTTTTTTTTTTTTTTTTTCTTGACAAGCCTTATCATGCACTTCAATTTAGCATGCACATTACTTAGTGGGTGCTGTATATGTTTGCAGTGGCAGTATTTCTCTATATTATTCATGTGCCTTTTTATATTTGTTATAGCACTTGCAAACTGTTTAAAAAAATTAAATCATTGAAATTCTGCAAGCTAATCTAAAGAGCAAGTTACATCTTTCAAAAATTCAGCAGCGTCCCTGATCTGTGAAAGTGCACTACTTCTGTCAGAGGATGCAAAAATACATGCATACAAAGATGGAAGTATACCACCTGTCTTTTATATAGGATGGTTAATAAGAGATCATTAAAGAGAGCTGAAGGTACAGAATGAAAATCAATAGCATGATGAGTAGTAACTGTGCTTATTAAACAGTTTAATGTTGCAAATAATCATTTAAAATTAGCTTTGGTATTCTGAGTCATTTTTTATAATTGTGCATGCAAATGTTAGTAACCCGCATTGCAACTAATTAACTACCAATCTGGGGCCCGATCTGATATGCAGCGTCGCCCGCAAAAGCCGGCGCCGCCAAATTTTGTGCTGTTTTGGTATCCTATATATAGCGTAACATAGAAATTACGCTCGTATATTTTTTGCCTTCGCCCGTAGTTTTTCCCCCCATACACTGAAATACAAAACCCGTGCAGTTTGGTATCCAATATACAGCGTAAGGATTTACGTGGCGAAAATTGAGAAATCTTACTTACATTTTTACCTTGCCCCAAAATGCAGGCGTAGCAAGCCTTACTCTGAGTATTGGAGCCCCGTAACTCCCTAAACTGCATGCAAAATAAAACCTAACAACTAAGGCACGCGCAATGTCTATCTACCTGTCAACCGCAATCCCCCGCTGCAATCCTTAATAAAGTGTTTAACCCCTAAACCACCGCTCATGGACCCCGCCGCTACCTACATTATATGTATTACCCCCTAATCTGACCCCCCTACACCGCCGCCACCTATATTAAATTTATTAAACCCTAATATGATCCCCCTACACCGCCGCCACCTATGTTAAATTTATTAACCCCTAATATGATCCCGCCACACCGCTGCCACCTATATTAAATATATTAACCCCTAATCTAATCCCCCTACACCGCTGCCACCTATATTAAATATATTACCCCCTAAACCTAAGTCTAACCCTAACACCCCCTAACTTAATTATTATTTAAATAAATCTAAATAATATTAATATTATTAACTAAATTATTCCTATTTAAAACTAAATACTTACCTATAAAATAAACCCTAAGATAGCTACAATATAATTAATAATGACATTGTAGCTGTTTTAGGGTTTATATTTATTTTACAGGTAACTTTGTATTTATTTTAACTAGGTACAATAACTATTTAATAGCTACCTAGTTAAAATAATTACAAAATTACCTGTAAAATAAATCCTAACCTAAGTTACAAATACACCTACACTATCAATAAATTAATTAAATAATCTACAATTATCTAAACTAAAATAAAATTATATACACTAAACTATATTACAAAAAAAAAACACTAAATTACAAAAAATAAAAAAATTACAAGAATTTTAAGCTAATTACACCTAATCTAAGCCCCCTAATAAAATAAAAAAGCCCCCGAAAATTATAAAATTTCCCTACCCTAAACTAAATTACAAAAGTAATCAGCTCTATTACCAGCCCTTAAAAGGGCCTTTTGTGGTGCATTGCCCCAAAGTAATCAGCTCTTTTACCTGTAGAAAAAAGAACAACCCCCCATTACAACCCACCACCCACATACCCCTACTCTAAAACCCACCCAATACCCCCTTAAAAAAACCTAAGTCTAACCCCTAAGTGGTCCTTACCTGTCCTGAAGAACGGCAGAGAAGGTCCTGTTCCAGGCGGTGAAGTCTTCTTCCAAGCGGCGACCTCTTCTTCTTCCAGGAACCAGCCGGCATGGAGCGGAGGAGTTGAAGACCGATGACCGCGGAGCTGAAGACCATCGACTCTGGAACTGAAGACCGGCCATGCAGGAACTGAAGATTGGCGACGCTGGAACTGAAGACCGCGGAGCCATGGAGTGTGGGTAATTCTATTGGCTGATTTGAATCGCCAATAGAATTACAGTAGCTCTTGTTCTATTGGCTATTCAAATCAGCCAATTGAATTACAGTACCTCTCATCCGACTGGCTGATTTTAATTTGAAGGCTCAAATCAGCCAATAGGAATTCAAGGGACGCCATTTTTAATCGCGTAACCTTGAATTCCTATTCAGTGTACTGCGGAGATTGTATGAAGAGGATCCTCCACGCTCCATGGCTCCACGGTCTTCAGTTCCAGCGTCGCCGATCTTCAGTTCCAGCGTGGCCGGTATTCAGTTCCAGAGTCGACGGTCTTCAGCTCCGCGGTCATCGGTCTTCAACTCCTCCTCTCCATGCCGGCTGGTTCCTGGAAGAAGAAGAGGTTGCTGCTTGGAAGAAGACTTCACCGCCTGTAACAGGACCTTCTCCGCCGGTCTTCAGGACAGGTAAGGACCACTTTGGGGGTTAGACTTTTTAAGGGGGGATTGGGTGGGTTTTAGAGTAGGGGTATGTGGGTGGCGGGTTGTAATGGGGGGTTGTTCTTTTTTTTACAGGTAAAAGAGCTGATTACTTTGGGGCAATGCCCCGCAAAAGGCCCTTTTAAGGGCTGGTAATATGGCTGATTACTTTTATAATTTAGCTTAGGGTAGGGAAATTTTATTATTTTGGGGGGCTTTTTTATTTTATATGGGGACTTAGATTAGGTGTAATTAGCTTAAAATTCTAATTCTAATTTTTATTTTTTGTAATTTAGTGTTTGTTTTTTTTGTAATATAGTTTAGTGTATTTAATTGTATTTTAGTTTAGATAATTGTAGTTTATTTAATTAATTTATTGATAGTGTAGGTGTATTTGTAACTTAGGTTAGGATTTATTTTACAGGTAATTTTGTAATTATTTTAACTAGGTAGCTATTAAATAGTTTTTAACTATTTAATAGCTATTGTACCTAGTTAAAATAAATACAAAGTTACCTGTAAAATAAATATAAACCCTAAAATAGCTACAATGTAATTATTAATTATATTGTAGCTATCTTAGGGTTTATTTTATAGGTAAGTATTTAGTTTTAAATAGGAATAATTTAGTTAATAATATTAATATTATTTAGATTTATTTAAATAATAATTAAGTTAGGGGGTGTTAGGGTTAGACTTAGGTTTAGGGGGTAATATATTTAATATAGGTGGCGGCGGTGTAGGGGGATTAGATTAGGGGTTAATATATTTAATATAGGTGGTGGCAGTGAAGGGGGATAATATTAGGGGTTAATAAATTTAATATAGGTGGCGGCGGTGTAGGGGGATCATATTAGGGGTTAATAAATTTAATATAGGTGGCGGCGGTGTAGGGGGATTAGATTAGGGGTTAATATATTTAATATAGGTGGTGGCGGTGAAGGGGGATAATATTAGGGGTTAATAAATTTAATATAGGTGGCGGCGGTGTAGGGGGATCATATTAGGGGTTAATAAATTTAATATAGGTGGCGGCGGTGTAGGGGGATCATATTAGGGGTTAATAAATTTAATATAGGTGACGGCGGTGTAGGGGGATTAGATTAGGGGTTAATAAATTTAATATAGGTGGCAGCGGTGTAGGGGGATCATATTAGGAGTTAATAAATTTAATATAGGTGGCGGCAGTGTAGGGGGATTAGATTAGGGGTTAATAAATTTAATATAGGTGGCGGCGGTGTAGGGGGATCATATTAGGGGTTAATAAATTTAATATAGATGGCGGCGGTGTAGGGGGATTAGATTAGGGGTTAATGACTTCCGGTGGGAGGAGTTGTGCAGATTACCTGCATGCCGGTGTGGTGAGAGGACGCCGACACCATCAGCTCCCAGCTCTCCGCCACTTACCTGGAAGCTTGCCCAGGTTTGGAGTGTGGCGCTCGGCAGGGGTCAGACCTGCGCGAGAGAGGGAAGTCTTCAGTAGCCGGTCACGGCTCCAACTGTTCCGCAGTTGGTTATCTTTTATTTCTGCTTTCGGCAAGCTGCACCTGGAAAGGGGTGTAGGAGGAACACACCGGCGACTATCAAGTGAGTCCTGTGGCTCGGCAACCTGTCGTTTCAGGGGTTAGAATCAAACTCCTTGGTGCTACGTTACACTGGGCTGGGGTGCCCAGAAGGAGAACTCGGGGATAGCATTGTTCCTGTAAGGCTGGTCCCTAAAATAGACTTAACCTGGAAGCTCAATGCCGCTGAAAAGACCCGTGTGCGGGTAAATAGATAGATGGCCGGAGCGAGGCTGGAGGTACACACAAGCACAGCATAAGCGACGGAGCATACACGGAGCTGCTTCACTATAAGGCTTGGTCCCGGATTACCGGTCATTCCCCCCTGGTGGGGAGTTTAACAGCGTGGAAAGGCGTAGTGGAGCAGTGCAGCTTCTGTGCAGATGCCTTTGATCCTCGGTGTGCCGGCTATGTTTAGGTGAAAGCCGAGACTGTGTCACAGAAATCTGCAGCAGCCGAGTTTCGTTAAGAAGGCGGGCCGGCTTTATTTCCGGCTGTCTAGAGAATCATCGTTGGAAAACAGGGTACTTTATGTGTTCTTTCTACCCTGGTTGATGTCACTTGGTCATACGGTTATTCGCAAAAGTTTCTCAGTGCCTATACTCCCTATCTAGTACTATAAGGCTGTGGTGTCCAGAGAGCCTGGCTTGTAGTAGTGACACTCCATCCTAGCCAGAGTGTTAATGCCGTGCTAAAATAAGTTGCATTCTCCTGTGATAAATGGTCCTGGACTAGTGTGTGTGGGAAATTTATGATCGTTCTTTGCTTATGTTGTCTACTGCCTGGTAAAATTGAAGGAGGCTTTGGAAGGAAGCTTCTTGGCGGAAGAATTATAACTCTTTATGTGGGAGACCGCTTAAGCTAATTTCTTTTGCCTAGACAGATACAGAGAGACGGATCCGGATGTCTATGGACCCACAACATTAATGTTACATGCATTTGATCAGTATTATGGCATAGTTTGTGTTCTGCCTCAAAATTTTCTTTATTGGTAGATGTCATTGTAAAGCAACTGTTATATCTTTGAATGCTATTGCTTGACTTGGTGACAGTAAGTTACCTGGGTAATGAATGACTGTTGCACTGTCTTTTTCTGGAAAAAGGGCCTTCTTTATTTAAACTATTGATTGGAGAGTGAAGTGTGTATAGTTCTTTATTGGCAGGCACACCCTTTTGATAGGAGGTTTATTCTTAACTTAGTTTAGTTCAGGGTTTCCATCTAAAGGTTGCTCTTTGGTTAGTTGTGGTATGAAACTCATGGTTAATTAGTTCTAGGACACAAAAATTTATTAAAATCAGGCTAGGCTGTATTTGTGTAAGGGTAAAGTCAGTAGAGAGATTGCTCCCCTGATACAAGGGTGGTTTCTTGTTAAGTATTAAAGGCAGTTTCTGAAATTAAAATTATTTGAGGGTTCTGCCGGGCTGGTCAGAGTTGAATTTTTTGTGGCAGTTGTATTAACTCATTCATATAACGTTTCCTTTGTAAAGGGGTCTTATTTTTTTATTTTTTTTTTCCTTTTTTATTTTTTTGCTGGTCCCCTTCCTATTCACTTTGTATGCACGGACGAATACTCTTAAAAAGTATGGGCCCTATTTTCACTTAACCAAGGAGGGGCACGGGCCCCCCCTCATATCTTGCACTGTGTGGCTTGTTTTCTCTTTTTTTTTCCTCTCCTCACTTTTTCACAGTTTGCACCTTCAATCCCCCAGGGTTTCCTAGGGCTTTATCTTTGTTGGCACAGGAGGGCCGGGTATTTTACCCTTACCTTTATATCCACGTGTGTAATTTTCCCTTCACCCCCCTTTGTGTTCTTTCTGGACTAGCGCCATTTCACATAAAGTTATATGGATAAGTTCCTGCAAGGGAAATCTTCTCCCAAAATGCCGGTCAAAGCCAAGGATAAAAAAGCTAAAGCCGCTGAGCTTGGCTTAGACACTTCAGTAGAACCTGTGACCAGCGTGGTGGACTCTCACTCACTATTTTCGCAGCTGTCTGAATTATTTTCACCGCAATTTGACCTAATTAGAAAGGAGTTAGGATCTATTTCATCTGAGATCACTGCCCTGTCAGTTGAAGTAAGACAGTTCGCACATAGAATGCAAGAGGCAGAAAACAGGATTTCTGACCTGGAAGATCAAGTTAGCACACAGGAAAATATAATATCCCAACAGGATATTAAAATCACCAATCTTCAGGGTCGTCTCGACGACCTTGAGGACCGGGCGAGACGTAACAACATTCGAATTGTGGGTCTCCCGGAAGAAGCGGAGTTTGAAGATCTACTGAAGTTCGCTTCGGTCACGCTCCCGCAGAAACTTGGTGTCCCACAATCAATGTTACCGATTATAATTGAGAGAGCTCATAGAATTGGGGTTAAAAAAAATGTAGGTACAGGACACAGTAGGAGTAGGATGTGTATATGCAAAGTGTTGAATTTTCAAGATAAAATTGAAATGATGAAACTGTTTAAGAAACTGCATGAACCTCTAATGTTTGGGAACAGTAAAGTTTTACTGTTTCAGGATTTCTCTGTTGAAACCTCAACGAAGAGAAGGATAATGGCCCCCCTCTGTACCCAAATTATTGATAAAGGAATCAATGCGCGGATGGTTTATCCGGCCAAAATAATAGTTGAGTACAGGGGAGCTCGCCTAGTCTTTACGGAGCTGGGAGAGGTGAAAGAGTTTCTCAAAGACAAATGAGATCTAGTTCATTCCCTCTCACCTCAGATTATATAAGTATGGTTCGGTACATTAAAATGTGTTGCGCTTTTGTTTTAGGTACTCTCTTACATGTTTTTTATTCCCCCACCCCTTTTCTTTTTCTTTTCTTTTCCTTTTTTTTTTTTTTTTTTTTTTTTTTCTTTATGTCCCTCCTGCTTTTCTCCCCCCCCTCAGGATTTCTAGGGTTTTTTCGTGTTGTAGTACATGGAATTGAAGTTAACGTCGTGGAATGTGGGGGGATCTCTTCACCCGCTAAACGCAAATTAATTGTAAAACTCCTAGCTAAACATAAACCCGACATTTCTTTCCTCCAGGAAACCCACCTAGTAGAACGGGAGGCTAAAAAACTTAAGATTAAATGGGTAGGTGAGGTGGTCTCCACTAACGCTGGAGCTAGGAAATGCGGGGTAGTGTTTCTCATAAATAAGAACCTAGACTATAGGATTACTCAGACAGAAGTGGACCCAGAAGCCAGATTCATTATTTTGCACATCCTTATAAATAGCATAAAATTTGTTCTCTGTAATATTTATGGCCCTAATAAATTCGATAGGAAATTTTGGGACAAGATTAAGGGGAAATTGTTTCCGTTGGTAAAAGAAAATTTGGTCATTGGAGGTGATTTCAATATGACTTTACACCCGGAATTGGATCGGCTGGTAGGTAGAAATTTTCTAGAGAATAGGAGAAGCGCAAAACTTTTCCAACGTTTCTGCCAGAAGTTACAGGTTCATGACATATGGCGCAGGCTGAATCCAGATATTCAGAACTTTACATGCGAATCCAGAGCCCATAGAACGTTTTCACGTATAGATTTATTTTTAGTTGCAGAGTCTCTACCAGCGGTAAAAATGGAAGCTGAGATTGGTGAGATCTTGGTGTCGGACCACGCTATCATCTCTTTAGGTATTTCTTTCCAGGATAGGAGGGATATTTTATCTCCCAGATTTGTCTACCCGAGGTATCTTTATAACGATCCAAGATTTTTGTCCTGGTTATTAGTTAAGTGGAAGGAGTTCTGTGGGTTCAATTCGGGGCACCTGTATAAAATCGAGGTTTTTTGGGAAACGGCCAAGGCTGTGTTAAGGGGTGATATTAAGGGGTATATGGTCACGAGGAACAGGAAAGCGCGGTGCAGGGATATTCAGCTGTCTAATCAAGTTAGAAATGCCTTTGAGAAATACTGCAGGGATCGTTCTAAGGCTAATTGGAACGTTTATGTAGATAGCAGGAGAGAAAGAGATGCCTTCCTGCTACAAAAACACCAGCAAGAGGAGACAAAAATTAATATGTGGTTTAGGGGTATTCATGGTAGCTCTGCTAAACACTTAGCCAGATTGGTTAAAGTTAGGAACAAGAAGAATCTTATCCCAGTAATACAGAC
Organism: Bombina bombina; assembly: GCF_027579735.1. Taxonomy (NCBI): domain Eukaryota; kingdom Metazoa; phylum Chordata; class Amphibia; order Anura; family Bombinatoridae; genus Bombina; species Bombina bombina. The sequence goes on along the minus strand of NC_069504.1, from coordinate 309,907,210 downwards.
AGAAGATGGTTGTACCTCGGATATTGATGAAATTTCCGGAACCTTTTTCCGATTTTATCAGCATTTATACTCTGAAGGGGAATTTAGCCTAGATAATCAGTTGGAATTTTGGTCCTCTATTTCAGTTCCCAAAATCCAAAAAGAGGAATTAGAAGTGCTAAATGCACCAGTTACGGCAGAAGAAATAAGTAAAGCTATTGCACGTGCCAAACTTAACAAAGCGGCGGGTCCAGACGGATTTCCGTCTGAGTTTTATAAAAGTCTTTCTGATCAGGTTATACCCATTTTAGAGAGATTGTTTAATAATTATTATATATCAGATAACACTATTTCTTCTCTCTTCGCCGCGGCCAACATCTCCCTTATCTTAAAAAAAGGGAAAAATCCGGAGGATCCAGCCTCCTATAGGCCTATCTCTGTCCTCAATGCGGACTATAAAATCTTAGTGTCCATTATAGCCCAGAGACTAGTGTCATGTTTGGATAGGTTGATCCATGTCGATCAGGTGGGTTTTATGGCAAACCGTAGTTCCTCTAAAAATATAAGAAAACTAACAACCTTAGTGGATTATACCTGGAATATAGAGCAACCGGAAGAGAAGCCGGAATTTAAGGACATAGCGGTCCTTACATTAGATGCGGTCAAAGCGTTTGACTGCATCTCTTGGAGACATCTTTTTGCGACTCTAACGAGATTTGGTTTTGGGGGTAGTTTTTTTAATTTTGTTGCCAAAATATATCAGAATCCGGTGTCTTACTTGCTAGTGAATGGCAGGACTTCCCCTGGCATTCGCTTGCAGAGAGGTACAAGGCAGGGATGTCCACTCTCGCCTCTCTTGTTTAATATTGTCCTAGAACCACTGGCGATTAGATTGCGAGAAGTCCTGCCCGGGATCCTGTTAGGTGGGCAGAACTTGAAAATTCTCATCTATGCTGATGATATTTTGCTATTTTTGAATAAAACATCAGTTATCATCCCGAGAATTGTTGACACGATAAAGCTTTTTAGTACATTTGCGGGTTATAAGATTAATATGGGGAAGAGTGACTTGATGTGGCTCGGGCGTCAGCATAGGGAGCGCCCCAATACACTATTTCGTAATGTCAATGCCATTAAATATCTTGGGCTAGAAATTAATAGAAACCCGAAACAGTGGTATCAGGCCAATTTTAGGACACTTTTTCAGAAAATGCAGGAGGATCTTAAGCTCTGGGCGGCTTTTCCCTTATCGCTATCAGCTTCGGCCAACCTAATCAAATCTATAATTTTCCCCAAAATCCTTTACTATTTGCAGAATTTACCTCTTATGATACTCAATAGGGATTTGAAGAATTTATATTCTTGGTTTTCGAAGTTTCTTTGGAAATAGAAGAAACCCCGAATATCGATTAATAGGCTAACCCAGAAATATATAGAGGCAGGCGTAGCTCTGCCCAGTATTAAATTATACAATTGGGCAGCCCTGATTAAAATAGCATTGGATTGGGTTGCTCAGTCCAACTTGGTTACTACATACGAGTTGGAATCGCATATGGTTAAACCATGGTCCCTAGTGGCGCTCTTGCATTGCCCGCTGAAGGCTTTACCGACGAAGGTATCCTCCCTTAGTTCAGTTAGGAATATAGTGGTGATATGGCATAAATTTTGTAAACTGGCTAAAATAGACCCTTCTTTTTCGGACTTTTTGCCTATTAGAGGGAATCCCCTTTTTCGACCAGGAATAGATCATAAATGTTTTCAGGTCTGGATGGCTGGAGGGCTTGAATATTTGTATCAACTACTCGATAACGGTCTGCAGATACTCCCGTGGGAGACCATCAGGGAGAAATTCTCTCTACCCAGTTCTAATCGATTTGCTTATTTTCAAATCCGCCATTTTCTTTGCGCTCAAAGTTGGTATGCGACTAGAGGATGGGAGTGGCCCGAGATCAAGATCTGTATCAGAAAATTTATTGGAGGGGATGCATCAATCTCTCTTCTATATGACATTATGCTTTCCAAACAAGGTATAGGAGAGAAGGATAAATTGAGTCAATCCTGGCGATTTTATTTCCCAGCCCTAGAGTTTGAGTTAATATCCAAAAGCCTGGCAACAGTTGTCAGATACCCGGTGGTAGAGAGTTGGAAAGAATCTCACTTAAAATTATTAAACAATTCGTATTATTCTCCGGCAACATTAACTAAATATTACCCTGGTAAACTATTTATATGTGAACACTGTTCGTATGTCCGGGCGGATATCTGTCATATGTTATGGACCTGCCCTAAAATTTTTCAACTATGGCAGAAGATACAATATTGGTATAACAGAGTATTCGAAAGTACTATTTCCCTGTCCTTTAAAGAGGTAGTGTTACTATTTATAGAGGAGGGAACTAGTCTTACGCGGCGGGTCGTAAACACTATTGTAATGACGGTGAGATATAATATTTTCAAAAAATGGATGCCAAAGTCTCCCCCCTCTCTTCCTTCAGTGTTGAGAGATATCCAAGCTCATATCATTTTCGAATCTTTTCATTTGCAGCAGGTATCTGAAAAAAGAATTAGAGAATTTTTGGTAGGCTGGGCGCTGGTAATTAAAACCTACACTCCTAGTCTCCAGAAGCAGATCTTATTGCCATTTCTGTCCTCAGTGAGTTTTGCAGAGCTGGTTATACTGCAGGTATTTCCGGAGACATGGCTTAGGAATGCTCGTGATATAGATTAAGTGGGGTTTATAGATACTTTATAAGATACCGATCTACTGGGGGGGGGGGGGCTCCCCTTTTTTTTTTTTTTTTTTTTTTTTTTTCTCCCTCTCTTTTTCTTATTGCTTTTTGTGTTATAGGGTTATTTTTGTTTCATGGTGTCTTAATGGTTGTTTATATGCTTATAAAATATTAGCCATTATGACGTTAGTTGATGTGGAGTTCTGGATATGGCCAAATTATAGGCCGAAAACTTTGTTTTATTCAGTATTATAAGTGCATTATTTACATTTCATTTGAAATATTTTTTCATTTGTTGAAATCTTGACTGTCCTGCGTGACAGTAACCATGTTCAGAATTTGGTAATTTCCTTTGTGTTTTGAATGGCTAAGCTTAAATAAAGATTTAAAAAAAAAAAAAAAAAGATTAGGGGTTAATAAATTTAATATAGGTGGCAGCAGTGTAGGGGGATCATATTAGGGGTTAATAAATGTAATATAGGTGGCATCGGTGTAGGGGGATTAGATTGGGGGTAATAATATATTTAATATAGGTGGCGGCGGTGTAGGGGGGTCAGATTAGTGGGTAATACATTTAATGTAAGTGGCGGCGGGGTCCGGGAGCGGCGGTTTAGGGGTTAATACTAGGATAGTTTTATTGCGGTATGGGCTTTAACAGTTTAGGGGTTAATATTTAGTCTTATTGCGTTGTGGGGGGTTTTCGGTCTAGGGGTTAATACATTTATTGTTAGGAGTGAGAGAGGGGATTTCGGATAGAGGGGTATACGTGTCGGGCTATTTTTGGGAGGCGTGTTAGATAGTAACGGGAGATTTTATGCTTTAGTTTTTTTAAGCGGCGGCAGTTTCTAAAGTGCCGTAAGTCACTGGCGACTCCAGAAATTTGTACTTACGCTTATTTCTGGACATCACTAGTTTGTCCGACTTACGGCACTTTAGCAACTGTCGGCGCCGTATATGTAATACCCCGATGTGCGAGGTGAAACTACGGGCGGCTCAGGTTTCCATGCTTGCGCCGAAACTTGCGCCGTATATCGGATCGCGCCCCTAGGTGGCAACCTAATAGTGATATAGAGAAACCTAGCAACAGTTCTCTTGATATAAATAGCAGTGGCTCATCCATCATAAACAAGCACTGCATCTGCTTTAAAGTTATAGTGAAATGTTTTACATTCTATGGGAACCACTGGAACATAATAGTAATAGTATCCTACAACAATCTTTATTATGTGAGGCAGCCCACAATGATCCATTAACCTATATTTATAGCAACAATAAAAGCATTTATAAAATAATGATGCTCCACACAGTAAGGGAAACAAGAATTTCAACCTAATGCAATTAACACTTGGCTGATGCTGCTCTGACCTTCCAAACGACAATTAGCCCTATCCATTATCATGCCCCAGTATAATATGTCCTTACTGTGAACTGTTCCCACTGCAAATCCACCATAATCCAAAAGACTACCTATGGAACCTCCACCACAAACCCCTCTTTACCTTATCCCTTACCAGAAAAAAAATCATATGATCTCCTCTATCACAAAAACCCTCATGCCAATGATAACAATACATTCTAACCCCCATACCTAACCTTTTAAAATATGGAAAAAAAAAAAAAACAGTGCTAAATTTTAATAATTGACAGCATGTAATTTTAATACTAGCAAACTGTATTGCTATGTGATTAAACCCCTTTACAGGTTAAGGCCTGTTCAGGACCCACAAAGCATTGCAGGTCCTGAGCGGACACTGCTACTAATCCAATCACCAGTGTTAGTCACACAACCCAGTTGTGCCACTAGCGCTGCTGATTGGATCAGCAGAAGATTCTGCTCGGGACCAGCAATGCACTTAGTAGGACTTTATATGATTAACTACTTTGCGGGGGTTAATCACATAGCATTATAGGGAGGCTAGTATTAAAATGCCATGCTTTAATAGAATGTCATTTGAACTCTATAAAGGTCCTTTAAAGTGATGAATAATCATTCTTCTTTAGCCTCTTCTTGGCAGCAGCAACAAGTACTCTTCATTTGATCCTATAATAACTAGTTAATCATGACTGCAGATGGGAAGGCTCACTGTCAGCAATAATCAGTAATAGTCATCAGGAAATGACTGACAGAATATACAGCACACTATAGTCAGCAGAGTGTTCAGATGACTGTGGCACACCGAATATACAAATGGCAAAGGACAACAGGATACTTTACACTTTATTTCTAAATAACAAAACTTTGAGTGCTCTGTAATCTATTACAATGGGTTTAATAAAATTAAATATTGTATTTTCTTTCTTCTATATTACTTTAATATGGTTTTCTTAATTTTAACTAGTTGTTCAGTTTAAAAATAGTTAAATATCCAAAGAAAATGTGGCAGCTAATAATTTGGCTATCAAAATTAACAGTTCCTTCACAAGCAATTAGGTCAAAAAAATATTCAAAGTGTGTAGTTGCCATGGGAACACTGAATTTTTGACAGCATGCTTTTAATACTCATTCTCCTGATTAACATCAATCATCTGCAGCGTATAAATCCATTTCCTATTGCTAAACCACTATAAAATATAATTTTTATAGGTTAATGTTGTGCTCATGTTAAGTGGAAATATATTTTCAAATAAATTGGTCACTTTATGTACTATGTCTAGAAATATATACATATATATTAATGTATTTATGTGTCAGATATATATAGAAATATATAATTAACAATACAAAAGTACAAATATGCGTTTTGTGCATTGCGTTTTTCAATTTAGATCTTAACGTGGTCGAGTTAGTGCACATAAAAACAGGATTCTTAAGGCATGTTACTGAAATATTACATATAAAATATGAATAAAAATGAATACAAATTAAAAATTAATTAACATACTGTAAAATATTCTAAATAATCCATAGAATCTATATATTTTACAGTATGTTTAATGTTTAATAATTTATATTAATTTTTTATTCATTTTTTATATGTAATATTTCAATAATGTGCCTTAAGAATCCTGCGTTTTCATGTGCGCTAACCTAACCCAACCACATTAAGTTCTAAACTGAGAAACACAATGCGCAAAACGCATATTTTACATTCCTATGTTTTTCACATAGAAAATAAAGTACTTTTTATTATTAAATGTATATATTTCTACATATATCTGATACATGAATACTTATGTGCACACATATTTACATATATATCTGCATGCATATATATATATATATATATATATATAATGTAGATATAATATATATATATATATATATATATATATATATATATATATATATATATATATATTTAGACATGTATATGTATGCATCTCTATGGTAATGCCCTTTGCAGCATATTTTTTTAACAGCTTAGACCTCAGATCTTTGAGCCCTTATAACTTTTTTAATTTGTCAGTATTATTATGAGTGTAACTGTACTTTTAAATATATTTTTGCTGTTTTTTGTAACACTTTTTATTTGATTGCAACAGTTAGTCTGAGGTCAAGATAACCCAATGCGCATTAAATTCAATTGCGCTTGAGCAAACAAGTTTACTTTCAACTTGTAATACATGCGCTACTTCTAACACGCACAAACACCTACTATAAATCCCTTATCGCTCACGTTTAACAGCGCTCAACTCATAATCTGGCCCTTAGGGTGCCAATGACATAAAAGTATGCCAAGAGCAAAGTAAATTTGAGACTAGAAGTAAATTGAAATGTCTATTAAAATTGCATGCTTTGTCTTAATGATGAATATCTCATTTTCGGCCAGATTACGTGTTTTGCTTTATGAGGGGTGCGATACTAACTTGCAAGTTATTGTCACCACTCACTTACCTACAGCGCTGGTATTACAGGTTTTTACAAACCCAGCATTAAAAGGCAAGAAGTGAGCGTAGAGCAAAATTGTGCTCCATACCGCACTCCAATACCAGCGCTGCTTAAGTCAGCGGTGAGCTGGTTGTACGTGTTTGTGCACAATTTCCCTATAGACATCGATGGGGAAAGCCGGCTGAGAAAAAGTCTAACACCTGCCAAAAAGCAGCGTAAAGCTCAGTAATGCAGCCCCATTGATTACTATGGGGAAACACATTTTGGCCTAGATTTGGAGTTTGGCGGTAAAAGGGCTGTTAACGCTCCGCTGGCTTTTTTCTGGCCGCACCATAAATTTAACTCTGGTATCGAGAGTTTAAACAAATGCTGCGTTAGGCTCCAAAAAAGGAGCGTAGAGCATTTTTACCGCAAATGCAACTCTCGATACCAGAGTTGCTTACGGACGCGGCCGGCCTCAAAAACGTGCTCGTGCACGATTCTCCCATAGGAAACAATGGGGCAGTTTGAGCTGAAAAAAAACCTAACACCTGCAAAAAAGCAGCGTTCAGCTCCTAACGCAGCCCCATTGTTTCCTATGGGGAAACACTTCCTACGTCTGCACCTAACACTCTAACATGTACCCCGAGTCTAAACACCCCTAACCTTACACTTATTAACCCCTAATCTGCCGCCCCCGCTATCGCTGACCCCTGCATATTTTTTTTAACCCCTAATCTGCCGCTCCGTAAACCGCCGCAACCTACGTTATCCCTATGTACCCCTAATCTGCTGCCCTAACATCGCCGACCCCTATATTATATTTATTAACCCCTAATCTGCCCCCCTCAACGTCGCCGACACCTGCCTACACTTATTAACTCCTAATCTGCCGAGCGGACCTGAGTGCTACTATAATAAAGTTATTAACCCCTAATCCGCCTCACTAACCCTATCATAAATAGTATTAACCCCTAATCTGCCCTCCCTAACATCGCCGACACCTACCTTCAATTATTAACCCCTAATCTGCCGAGCGGACCTCACCGCTACTATAATAAATGTATTAACCCCTAAAGCTAAGTCTAACCCTAACACTAACACCCCCCTAACTTAAATATAATTTTAATCTAACGACATTAATTAACTCTTATTAAATAAATGATTCCTATTTAAAGCTAAATACTTACCTGTAAAATAAACCCTAATATAGCTACAATATAAATTATAATTACATTGTAGCTATTTTAGGATTAATATTTATTTTACAGGCAACTTTGTAATTATTTTAACCAGGTACAATAGCTATTAAATAGTTACCTAGTTAAAATAATAACAAATTTACCTGTAAAATAAATCCTAACCTAAGATATAATTAAACCTAACACTACCCTATCAATAAATTAATTAAATAAACTACCTACAATTACCTACAATTAACCTAACACTACACTATCAATAAATTAATTAAACACAATTGCTACAAATAAATACAATTAAATAAACTAGCTAAAGTACAAAAAATAAAAAAGAACTAAGTTACAAAAAATAATAAAATATTTACAAACATAAGAAAAATATTACAACAATTTTAAACTAATTACACCTACTCTAAGCCCCCTAATAAAATAACAAAGCCCCCCAAAATAAAAAATTCCCTACCCTATTCTAAATTAAAAAAGTTACAAGCTCTTTTACCTTACCAGCCCTGAACAGGGCCCTTTGCGGGGCATGCCCCAAGAATTTCAGCTCTTTTGCCTGTAAAAAAAAACATACCATACCCCCCCCCCAACATTACAACCCACCACCCACATACCCCTAATCTAACCCAAACCCCCCTTAAATAAACCTAACACTAAGCCCCTGAAGATCTTCCTACCTTGTCTTCACCATACCAGGTTCACCGATCCGTCCTGGCTCCAACATCTTCATCCAACCCAAGCGGGGGTTGGCGATCCATCATCCGGTGCTGAAGAGGTCCAGAAGAGGCTCCAAAGTCTTCCTCCTATCCGGCAAGAAGAGGACATCCGGACCGGCAAACATCTTCTCCAAGCGGCATCTTCAATCTTCTTCCATCCGGTGTGGAGCGGGTCCATCTTGAAGCAGGCGACGCGGATCCATCCTCTTCTTCCGTTGTCTCCCGACGAATGACGGTTCCTTTAAGGGACGTCATCCAAGATGGCGTCCCTCGAATTCCGATTGGCTGATAGGATTCTATCAGCCAATCGGAATTAAGGTAGGAATTTTCTGATTGGCTGATGGAATCAGCCAATCAGAATCAAGTTCAATCCGATTGGCTGATCCAATCAGCCAATCAGATTGAGCTCGCATTCTATTGGCTGATCGGAACAGCCAATAGAATGCGAGCTCAATCTGATTGGCTGATTGGATCAGCCAATCGGATTGAACTTGATTCTGATTGGCTGATTCCATCAGCCAATCAGAAAATTCCTACCTTAATTCCGATTGGCTGATAGAATCCTATCAGCCAATCGGAATTCGAGGGACGCCATCTTGGATGACGTCCCTTAAAGGAACCGTCATTCGTCGGGAGACAACGGAAGAAGAGGATGGATCCGCGTCGCCTGCTTCAAGATGGACCCGCTCCGCACCAGATGGAAGAAGATTGAAGATGCCGCTTGGAGAAGATGTTTGCCGGTCCGGATGTCCTCTTCTTGCCGGATAGGAGGAAGACTTTGGAGCCTCTTCTGGACCTCTTCAGCACCGGATGATGGATCGCCAACCCCCGCTTGGGTTGGATGAAGATGTTGGAGCCAGGACGGATCGGTGAACCTGGTATGGTGAAGACAAGGTAGGAAGATCTTCAGGGGCTTAGTGTTAGGTTTATTTAAGGGGGGTTTGGGTTAGATTAGGGGTATGTGGGTGGTGGGTTGTAATGTTGGGGGGGGGGTATTGTATGTTTTTTTTTACAGGCAAAAGAGCTGAACTTCTTGGGGCATGCCCCGCAAAGGGCCCTGTTCAGGGCTGGTAAGGTAAAAGAGCTTGTAACTTTTTTAATTTAGAATAGGGTAGGGAATTTTTTATTTTGGGGGGCTTTGTTATTTTATTAGGGGGCTTAGAGTAGGTGTAATTAGTTTAAAATTGTTGTAATATTTTTCTTATGTTTGTAAATATTTTATTATTTTTTGTAACTTAGTTCTTTTTTATTTTTTGTACTTTAGCTAGTTTATTTAATTGTATTTATTTGTAGCAATTGTATATAATTAATTTATTGATAGTGTAGTGTTAGGTTAATTGTAGGTAATTGTAGGTAGTTTATTTAATTAATTTATTGATAGGGTAGTGTTAGGTTTAATTATATCTTAGGTTAGGACTTATTTTACAGGTAATTTTGTTATTATTTTAACTAGGTAACTATTAAATAGTTCTTAACTATTTAATAGCTATTGTACCTGGTTAAAATAAATACCAAGTTGCCTGTAAAATAAATATTAATCCTAAAATAGCTATAATATAATTATAATTTATATTGTAGCTATATTAGGATTTATTTTACAGGTAAGTATTTAGCTTTAAATAGGAATAATTTATTTAATAAGAGTTAATTAATGTCGTTAGATTTAAATTATATTTAACTTAGGGGGGTGTTAGTGTTAGGTTTAGACTTAGCTTTAGGGGTTAATCAATTTATTAGAATAGCGGTGAGCTCCGGTCGTCAGATTAGGGGTTAATAATTGAAGTTAGGTGTCGGCGATGTTAGGGAGGGCAGATTAGGGGTTAATACTATTTATGATAGGGTTAGTGAGGCGGGTTAGGGGTTAATAACTTTATTATAGTAGCGCTCAGGTCCGCTCGGCAGATTAGGGGTTAATAAGTGTAGGCTGGTGTCGGCGACGTTGAGGGGGGCAGATTAGGGGTTAATAAATATAATATAGGGGTCGGCGGTGTTAGGGGTAGCAGATTAGGGGTACATAAGGATAACGTAGGTGGCGGCGCTTTGCGGTCGGAAGATTAGGGGTTAATTATTTGAAGTAACTGGCGGCGACGTTGTGGGGGGCAGGTTAGGGGTTAATAAATGTAATACAGGGGTCGGCGGGGTTAGGGGCAGCAGATTAGGGGTACATAAGTATAACGTAGGTGGCGGTCGGCAGATTAGGGGTTAAAAATTTAAATTGAGTGGCGGCGATGTGGGGGGAGCTCGGTTTAGGGGTACATAGGTAGTTTATGGGTGTTAGTGTACTTTAGGGTACAGTAGTTAAGAGCTTTATGAACCGGCGTTAGCCAGAAAGCTCTTAACTCCTGCTATTTTCAGGCGGCTGGAATTTTGTCGTTAGAGCTCTAACGCTCACTTCAGACACGACTCTAAATACCAGCATTAGAAAGATCCCATTGAAAAGATAGGATACGCAAATGGCGTAGGGGGATCTGCGGTATGGAAAAGTCGCGGCTGAAAAGTGAGCGTTAGACCCTTTAATCACTGACTCCAAATACCGGCGGTAGCCTAAAACCAGCGTTAGGAGCCTCTAACGCTGGTTTTGACGGCTACCGCCGAACTCCAAATCTAGGCCTTTATGTTTACACATAACACCCTAACATGAACCCCGAGTCTAAACACCCCTAACCTTACACTTATTAATCCTTAATCTGCAACTCCGGACATCGCCGACACCTGCATAATACTTATTAACCTCTAATCTGCCGCTCCGGACATCGCCGCCACCTACATTATACTTATGAACCCCTAAACTGCTGCCCCCAACATCGCCAACACCTACATTATATTTATTAACCCCTAATCTCCCGCCCCCAATGTAGCCACCACCTACCTACACTTATTAACCCTTAATCTGCCGCCCCCAACCCCCAACGTCGCCGCCACTATAATAAAAATATTAACCCCTAAACCGTCGCACTCCCGCATCGCAAACACTAGTTAAATATTATTAACCCCTAATCTGCCACCTCCAACGTCGCCACCACTATACTAAATTTATTAACCCCTAAACCTAAGTCTAACCCTAACCCTAACACCCCCTAACAAATTAATTAAAATAAATCTAAATAAAACTTACTATTATTAACTAAAAAAATCCTATTTAAAACTAAATACTTACATGTAACATAAACCCTAAGCTAGCTACAATATAACTAATAGTTACATTGTATCTAGCTTAGGGTTTATTTTTATTTTACAGGCAAGTTTGCTTTTATTTTAACTAGGTAGAATAGTTACTAAATAGTTATTAACTATTTAATAACTACCTAGCTAAAATAAATACAAATTTACCTGTAAAATAAAAACCTAACCTAAGTTACAATGACACCTAACACTACACTACAATTTAATAAATTCCCTAAATTAAATACACTTAACTAAATTCAAAACAATTAGCTAAATTACAAAACCCCCCCACTAAATTACAGAAAATAAAAAGCAAGATCATTAAACTAATTATTGGATCAGCCAATAGGATTTTTTCAACCTTAATCGGAATCTAAGGGACGCCATCTTGGATGACGTCATTTAAAGGAACCTTCATTCAGCAAGAAGACGTCGTCAGAAGAGGATGCTCCGCGCCGGATGTCTTGAAGATGGAGCCGCTCCGCATCAGAAGGATGAAGATAGAAGATGCCGTCTGGGTGTAGACTTCTGCCCATCTGGAGAACCACTTCTGCCCGTCTGGAGGACCACTTCTGCCGGCTTCGTTGAGGACATCTTGCCGCTTGGATGAAGACTTCTCCCGGTAAGTGGATCTTCGTGGGTTAGTGTTAGGATTTTTTAAGGGTGTATTGGGTGGGTTTTATTTTTAGGTTAGGGCTTTGGGCCGCAATAGAGCTAAATGCCCTTTTAAGGGCAATGCCCATCCAAATACCCTTTCAGGGCAATGGAGAGCTTAGTTTTTTTTAGTTAGGGTTTTATTTGGAGGTTTGGTTGTGTGGGTGGTGAGTTTTACTGTTGGGGGGGGGTTGTTTGTATTTTTTTACAGGTAAAGGAGCTGATTTCTTTGGGGCAATGCCCCGCAAATGGCCCTTTTAAGGGCTATTGGTAGTTTAGTTTAGGCTAGGGTTTTTTTTTTATTTTGGGTGTTTTTTTTATTTTTATAGGGCTATTAGATTAGGTGTAATTAGTTTAAAGATCTTGTAATTTGTTTTTTATTTTCTGTAATTTAGTGGGGGTTTTTTTTAATTTAGCTAATTGTTTTGAATTTAGTTAATTGTATTTAATTTAGGGAATTTATTTAATTGTAGTGTAGTGTTAGACGTTTTTGTAACTTAGGTTAGGTTTTATTTTACAGGTAAATTTGTATTTATTTTAGCTAGGTAGTTATTTATTAGTTTCTGCTTTATTTTCCTATATATATATATATATATATATATATATATATATATATATATATATATATATATATATCTAGAAGAGTGTGAGACAAAACAAGCGCCCAGAGGCACACTTCGTGTAGTACGTTTAGATAAATAACTTATACTTTAACAGTTGGAAAAAATCCGCTCTCACCTGGTTAAACCTCAGCTTATGAGGTATGTAATAAGCGCTTCTGTTTATATACTCAGGTCTCGTATCGTCCTCCTATAGGTCCTCAGGTCTCCAGTTCCTCCTTGAAGTCTGTAGAGTGTTCCTGGAGCTCTGCAGCCTATATTTAGAAGGGGACTAGGGCATAGGAGTACGGTAGTGTGTACTGTTTAAAATATACAACTACCAGGTGATAGAGATAAAAACAGGTGTTTATTTATATATATACAAAAAGATAGTTTTTAACAGTGCAAGATAAAAGCCCCTACAGGTATTTCTTTGTAGGAGAAGAGAGAGAAATATTCCACGTTTAGCAGAAAAACACTATAGAGCTGTAGTCATACAGGTGTTACATCCAGCATGCAGTGCTAGAAACACAAGTGACTAAATTGCTCTGATAAATATATACACAAGTATGGAGCACCAAAGGATATTCGCAGATCTGCTTATATAAGTAGATATTAAAGCAGTCCAATCCTTTATGCAGCTCCGTGTAGATGTATAGGCACAGCGTGCAATGTCAGCGTGTGGCGGGGGGCGGAGCCTAACACGTTTCGTAACCAATGGGTTACTTCATCAGAGGTGTGGGCCGCCCCCCTACCTTGATCTATTTATACGCATTAGTGAGGCTAGTCTGCCTCCTGTGTGCCCCTCTATCGCCATTTTGAATAAGGGCAGACAAATTTGTGCTTATTTAGTATTTACAGAAAGTGTGCAATATTACTTAGACACGCAGTAATATCCCAAACATATAATCCATTGTGTACATGGTCTACATGTTCTTTCAGAGAATGCTAAAACATATTAGTCTCCTCACATGTTTAGATCTTATGTCAAATTCCTTCAGCTGCAAAGCATACCAGCTGGTGGATTTACATAAGACAACATAATCTTAGAGGCATAGTTACACGTTTTAAGTTTTACACAGATTAAATAAAAAGTGATTAGATAAATAGAATCTATATATATAACATTTAAAACTTTATAAAATTATTTAAAACTTTAAAATAGTACATTGTAAAGAAGCATGTTATAAAATAATATTTCATAGGGTTCCCTGTTTTTATTATTATTACAGGACCACTTAAAACCGCTGTTAGTTTGTAAGTAGATGATGGGTATATTGTTTTTGTATTTAAAACAATTTTTCTATAACTATCACAGCCTTTGTGTATAAAAGCTGATCTTTATTTATTATATTAGTATGTGTTTCTGTTTCTATTAATACGTATTGAGAATGGACACAATAAAATACTATCTTGGATTATTACAGAAAGGCTGCAAGGTCAATATCTCTGTTTAGCCCTTTGGGTTCTAGAGTTTCTAGTTTATGAATCCACATCGTCTCCCGTTTGCGTAATTCTAGGAGTCTACTACCCCCTCTTTTACCTGGTAGTATGTGGTCTATTGCTTTAATAAAAAATTCCTTGTTATTTTTTCCATGAACCTGAGAAAAGTGGGTTATTAGTGGGTTTTTAAGTATACCTGCCTCAATATTTTTCATATGCTCAAGGCAGCGAATTTTAAGACCCCGTGTCGTGCGCCCTATATACCTTTTAGGGTTGCTGCATGTGCATTCTAACATGTAAACCACAAAGTCTGATTTGCAGTTTAGTAAGCCTTTAATGGGGTAATTGTCTCCCTTTGTCCCGCTATCAATATATTTGTTATACTTTTTCTCTTTGTGTGTATGTGCACAACAGACGCAGTTCTTTCTATAGCACTTATAGAAGCCTTGTAGATTCGTGATCTTACCACTACCTTTTTTCTTTGTTAATTGTGTATCGCTAGGTGCCAAGAAATTTTTCAAATTTTTATTTTTCTTATAGGTAACATTTGGTCTATTTCCTATAGTATCCTTAAGTATAGGGTCATTCTTTAGTATTGACCAATTCTTTTGTAATATATTTTTGATTTTCCAGTGTCCTTCATTGAATGTAGTGACAAAATTAATTCTATTATCCCTTTTATGTCTGACAGTACTTCTACTTATGTTGTTCATATTAGCAGCTGGTTGTTCTTGACTAATATCCTTTCCTCGTATGAGTGTCTGCCTATCCAATTTAATTACTTTCTCATATGCACCCTGGACTGTCTCTATAGGATAGTGTTTCTCTACAAACTTATCTTTCAGAGTATGTGCTTCTATTTTAAAATTATTGATATCAGTGCAATTACGCCTCAGTCTTTGAAACTGACCGTAAGGGATGTTTTCTATCCACTTAGGGTGGTGGCTGCTTCTTGCGTCTAGATAACCATTAGTATCCAAAGATTTCCTATAAAGTTTGCTGCATATTTTTCCCTCAGAAATATATAGTGTAATGTCCAAAAAGTCAATTGCGGACTTTTCTAGTCTTTGGGTGAACTTTAGGTTCATACAGTTTGTATTAAGCTCATGTACAAAGGTATTCCAAAGTTCAACTTCGCCATCCCAAATAATCAGAATGTCATCTATGAACCGATGCCATCGGATTATATTTTTATATTTAAACTTAGAATCTTCATAGATCATATCTTCCTCGAAGACTCCCATGTACAGGTTCGCAAAATTGGGCGCAAATTTGGTGCCCATTGCGGTCCCTGTACATTGTAGGTAAAAATTTCCTTCAAATCTGAAGTAGTTGTTTTTTAGGATGTACCTAATGGATTCTAGTATGAAGTTTCTCTGTATAGGTGCAATATGATTAGTTAAGTTTAAAGATCTTTTAATAGCATCAATCCCACATTCATGTGGGATTGATGTATATAGTGCCGTTACGTCTAAGGTTGCCCATTTGTACGTGGGTTTCCATTCTAGGCCCTCTAGTATTTGTAAGAGATGAGGAGTGTCTCTCAAGTATGATTTTAAGTTCACAACCATAGGTCTAAGAAATAAATCCACATATTCTGAGAGTCTAGATGTCAGAGAATCTATTCCCGAGATAATGGGTCTCCCGGGAGGTTTCTCTAGACTCTTGTGGATTTTTGGCAAATAATAAAATATTGCCGTCTTAGGTTCGTCATTGGCTAGATATTTCCTCTCTCTTTCAGACAGTACTCTATTTTGATAGCCACTATTGATAAGTTCAGTATATGATCTTATAAATATGGAGGTGGGGTCATTTCTCAGTGTCACATATGTGGTTGTATCTGACAGCTGACGTGTTGCTTCCTCCAGATAGTCTATCCTATCTAGGATTACAATCCCTCCTCCCTTGTCAGCCTCACGAATTATAATTTGTTCATTGTCCATAAGTGTTTTTAGGACATTTTTTTCTTTGATACTTAAGTTGTGGTTATATATCTTATAGTTATCGCACAGGTCCATGCACTCTTTTGTAACTTTGTCTTTAAACTGGCTGATATATTTACCCTGTGATTGAACCGGGGAAAATATGGACTTTGGTCTAAGACCACTATTAATTATTTTGAATTCATCTATTATTTCTGAATCATTACTGAGTTCTGGTTGGTTCTGAAAGTTATTTCTACTCTCATTCTCTAGATCCATTAAGGCTTCTAATGTTTCCATGTCTGTCTGTGTCAGGCTATCAGAATTTTGTAGTCTTTTTTCCTTTTCAAAGTGTCTGACTAGTGTGAGTTTTCTTATGAATTTGTTTATGTCAATGAAAAGCTCAAACGGGTTAGGTTTTTGAGTTGGTGCAAAGGACAGGCCTCTTTTAAGTAGACTTGTCTCCTCCAAGCTTAGTATATGTTTAGAAAGGTTAAAGATTTTGATAGAATCTTCTTTTTTAACTATTATCTCATTTCCCTTCGTCTTTTTAAGCTGAGATTTTCTTCCAGCCCTGCACCCTCTTCTTCTTCCATTTGTCTTTTTCCCCTTCTCCCTTCTGGGGGTATTTGTGGTTGTCTCCACTCTAAGGGTGTGTATTGTGTCTCCCTTCCTTCTCTTTGTGTCTCTATGTTCCTGGGTCTGTCTGTCAGATGTCTCTCGTGAAAATCCTTATCTTGATAATTGTTTCTATTTCTGTGGCTATTTTGGTTGTATTGCTCTCTGGGTGTCCTTATTTGTTCCCATGTATCTCTCCGTTCCTGATTGTGGTTCCCTATCTTATGTGGATATTGATTATTCCTATTTGAATTGAAATTGTGAAATCTTCTGCCTCTCGTGTGGTAGTTATTTCCTCTATATGAATGGTATGATTCATTTCTGCTATATCCTTCATCCCTATAGTATTCTTGTTTGTAGTTAGTGTGTTGGGGCGGAAACCCTCTATTAGCATAATCATATCTATTGTGTCTAGGAGTTGGTTTTCTAGGGGGGAATTCGAATCTGATGTTGGATGGTTTAGGAGTTCTTGGATCAGCTCTCTTGGTTTCTTTTTCTTTTATGTGATTGTTTCGAATAATATCACTGTACAGAGTATTACCAGTAGTATTAGATACTGTAAGTGGTGAATTGGGTGTATCGTTTCCTCCTGGTGTAATGGGTGTAAATGGTACATCAGTTTCAATCTCGATGTTTCCTACTTGTTCACTAGCTTTCCTTTGAATGTCTCTTTCTAGTTTTTTCTTTTTCTTAAGTTTTAAATCCCTCTCTAATTTGCTCATTCTTTCTCTTATGTCACTATCTAGTTTGTCATAGTGTGTGTCTCCTTTGAAAGGTAACAGTAAGGTTCTTATTTTTTGTAATTCAGCGGTAACTTTGTCTAAGTTTGCTTCTCTGAATCTAATTATGATTCTTATTAGTTTAGTTGAACATTCTTCTAAAACAGTTTCCCATTCAGTGATCAATTCTATATCCGTGCTGTTAAATATAGCAGTTTTATTTAGCATTAAGCCTTTAGGTATGACACCTGCTTTCAAATAGGTTTCTAATCCTATTATATCACACCAGTTTTTTATCTGTATTCTGCTTAATTTCTCCACCTGTTTAAACAGTTCTTTAGGATTAACTGGCTTAGGTACATTACTAGTATTATTATCACCTTGTAAGTCTACAGATAGAGTTCTCTTTTTGCTGTCAGGGTCAAAATAAACCCCAAAGTTACATATAAAGGTGGATGTTTCTTCTGCTGCTGATGACATGATATACAGTATAAGTCACAAGTGACTATAGAGAATACCCAAAGAAAATGATAGAAATAAAAGAGATCAGCGCTAGAAGTTTATGAGTGTGCTGTTGGTCTTAATATATCTTCCCATCCACTACTGGAAAATATATGTATATGCAGGACCCTTGCTAGTTAAGCATCAAACAGTCTCATTCAGTCAAGTGTGGCAAGTCTATGGATGTATATTATTCATTAATATCCACAATGCTAGTTCCTGTGTGCTGTGGAGGAGTAGGCTGCTCGTCTGAGAGAAGAAGAAAGATCCCCCGCAGGGCAAGGTTCCTCTTAGTGATCTAGAAGAGTGTGAGACAAAACAAGCGCCCAGAGGCACACTTCGTGTAGTACGTTTAGATAAATAACTTATACTTTAACAGTTGGAAAAAATCCGCTCTCACCTGGTTCAACCTCAGCTTATGAGGTATGTAATAAGCGCTTCTGTTTATATACTCAGGTCTCGTATCGTCCTCCTATAGGTCCTCAGGTCTCCAGTTCCTCCTTGAAGTCTGTAGAGTGTTCCTGGAGCTCTGCAGCCTATATTTAGAAGGGGACTAGGGCATAGGAGTACGGTAGTGTGTACTGTTTAAAATATACAACTACCAGGTGATAGAGATAAAAACAGGTGTTTATTTATATATATACAAAAAGATAGTTTTTAACAGTGCAAGATAAAAGCCCCTACAGGTATTTCTTTGTAGGAGAAGAGAGAGAAATATTCCACGTTTAGCAGAAAAACACTATAGAGCTGTAGTCATACAGGTGTTACATCCAGCATGCAGTGCTAGAAACACAAGTGACTAAATTGCTCTGATAAATATATACACAAGTATGGAGCACCAAAGGATATTCGCAGATCTGCTTATATAAGTAGATATTAAAGCAGTCCAATCCTTTATGCAGCTCCGTGTAGATGTATAGGCACAGCGTGCAATGTCAGCGTGTGGCGGGGGGCGGAGCCTAACGCGTTTCGTAACCAATGGGTTACTTCATCAGAGGTGTGGGCCGCCCCCCTACCTTGATCTATTTATACGCATTAGTGAGGCTAGTCTGCCTCCTGTGTGCCCCTCTATCGCCATTTTGAATAAGGGCAGACACATTTGTGCTTATTTAGTATTTACAGAAAGTGTGCAATATTACTTAGACACGCAGTAATATCCCAAACATATAATCCATTGTGTACATGGTCTACATGTTCTTTCAGAGAATGCTAAAACGTATTAGTCTCCTCACATGTTTAGATCCTATGTCAAATTCCTTCAGCTGCAAAGCATACCAGCTGGTGGATTTACATAAGACAACATAATCTTAGAGGCATAGTTACACGTTTTAAGTTTTACACAGATTAAATAAAAAGTGATTAGATAAATAGAATCTATATATATAACATTTAAAACTTTATAAAATTATTTAAAACTTTAAAATAGTACATTGTAAAGAAGCATGTTATAAAATAATATTTCATAGGGTTCCCTGTTTTTATTATTATTACAGGACCACTTAAAACCGTTGTTAGTTTGTAAGTAGATGATGGGTATATTGTTTTTGTATTTAAAACAATTTTTCTATACCCACTTTTCTCAGGTTCATGGAAAAAATAACAAGGAATTTTTTATTAAAGCAATAGACCACATACTACCAGGTAAAAGAGGGGGTAGTAGACTCCTAGAATTACGCAAACGGCAGACGATGTGGATTCATAAACTAGAAACTCTAGAACCCAAAGGGCTAAACAGAGATATTGACCTTGCAGCCTTTCTGTAATAATCCAAGATAGTATTTTATTGTGTCCATTCTCAATACGTATTAATAGAAACAGAAACACATACTAATATAATAAATAAAGATCAGCTTTTATACACAAAGGCTGTGATAGTTATAGAAAAATTGTTTTAAATACAAAAACAATATACCCATCATCTACTTACAAACTAACAACGGTTTTAAGTGGTCCTGTAATAATAATAAAAACAGGGAACCCTATGAAATATTATTTTATAACATGCTTCTTTACAATGTACTATTTTAAAGTTTTAAATAATTTTATAAAGTTTTAAATGTTATATATATAGATTCTATTTATCTAATCACTTTTTATTTAATCTGTGTAAAACTTAAGACGTGTAACTATGCCTCTAAGATTATGTTGTCTTATGTAAATCCACCAGCTGGTATGCTTTGCAGCTGAAGGAATTTGACATAGGATCTAAACATGTGAGGAGACTAATATGTTTTAGCATTCTCTGAAAGAACATGTAGACCATGTACACAATGGATTATATGTTTGGGATATTACTGCGTGTCTAAGTAATATTGCACACTTTCTGTAAATACTAAATAAGCACAAATTTGTCTGCCCTTATTCAAAATGGCGATAGAGGGGCACACAGGAGGCAGACTAGCCTCACTAATGCGTATAAATAGATCAAGGTAGGGGGGCGGCCCACACCTCTGATGAAGTAACCCATTGGTTACGAAACGCGTTAGGCTCCGCCCCCCGCCACACGCTGACATTGCACGCTGTGCCTATACATCTACACGGAGCTGCATAAAGGATTGGACTGCTTTAATATCTACTTATATAAGTAGATCTGCGAATATCCTTTGGTGCTCCATACTTGTGTATATATTTATCAGAGCAATTTAGTCACTTGTGTTTCTAGCACTGCATGCTGGATGTAACACCTGTATGACTACAGCTCTATAGTGTTTTTCTGCTAAACGTGGAATATTTCTCTCTCTTCTCCTACAAAGAAATACCTGTAGGGGCTTTTATCTTGCACTGTTAAAAACTATCTTTTTGTATATATATAAATAAACACCTGTTTTTATCTCTATCACCTGGTAGTTGTATATTTTAAACAGTACACACTACCGTACTCCTATGCCCTAGTCCCCTTCTAAATATAGGCTGCAGAGCTCCAGGAACACTCTACAGACTTCAAGGAGGAACTGGAGACCTGAGGACCTATAGGAGGACGATACGAGACCTGAGTATATAAACAGAAGCGCTTATTACATACCTCATAAGCTGAGGTTGAACCAGGTGAGAGCGGATTTTTTCCAACTGTTAAAGTATAAGTTATTTATCTAAACGTACTACACGAAGTGTGCCTCTGGGCGCTTGTTTTGTCTCACACTCTTCTAGATCACTAAGAGGAACCTTGCCCTGCGGGGGATCTTTCTTCTTCTCTCAGACGAGCAGCCTACTCCTCCACAGCACACAGGAACTAGCATTGTGGATATTAATGAATAATATACATCCATAGACTTGCCACACTTGACTGAATGAGACTGTTTGATGCTTAACTAGCAAGGGTCCTGCATATACATATATTTTCCAGTAGTGGATGGGAAGATATATTAAGACCAACAGCGCACTCATAAACTTCTAGCGCTGATCTCTTTTATTTCTGTATTTCACTGCTTGTAATAAAAATGTTATAAAAAACAACTTGGAGTGCTGCAGCCATTTCTATTTTACATATTAATACCTGTCAAGGTGAGACAGCGGCTGCTTGCACCCTTATCGAGGACAGAATTGGTGCTGGACGTTAACTTGTTTATATATATATGTATATATATATATATATATATATATATATATATATATATATATATATATATATATATATATATATATGTGTGTGTAATTTAATGTCAAAATAAGACTTAATTCATCCTGGAAGGATTTCCCTGTCTTTATTGTACCATATAATAATATTTTTTTTTATGAAACAGGTCCAGTTTTACTGAGAACATTAAGATTTACAGTTTATTTGTAGTCTCATAACAGCATAGCCATCTGTGGTATTTATTCTTTCTATATAACATGCTAATTTATAGCAAGGACTTCACTCACCATTGCAATGCCACATTTCCTTTCAGTATATACTCATCAGCCATTTATATATAGCAGAGCTCTATGTTACACTTCAGAAAGTCAATCTATTTCCACACAAAAAAAAATCTGTCATCTACGTCACCCAGGTGGATTTCGCACCATAATTGCTCTTTCTTCTTACAGGCACACTTTGTGGCTAGATGGTAACTTTAGAATATGTACTTTGACTTGCTTTCAGCATCTAAGAGCATGTGGCTTATTTATGTTGTAGCTTTTTCTTACAGTCTTCGACAGATACAAGCATATGAAAAAGGCAATATAATGCTGCATTAGCTGCAGGAATACCATTTAAAATAAACAGGGTTCTCTTTCTCTCCCAACCCTAATGGGATGTCAATTTTTTTAGCCCTTTTTAGT
Source organism: Bombina bombina (assembly GCF_027579735.1). Taxonomy (NCBI): domain Eukaryota; kingdom Metazoa; phylum Chordata; class Amphibia; order Anura; family Bombinatoridae; genus Bombina; species Bombina bombina. The sequence goes on along the minus strand of NC_069504.1, from coordinate 309,884,895 downwards.
CAAATGCCATGAAACATTTTATATATTTTTTATTCATTTTTAACTTGTTTTAATGTGTTTTTAATAGAAATACTTGACATTTCTTACAATATATATATATATATATATATATATATATATATTCATATAGATATATAGGTATTGATATTTATCAGTAGATATAAACGTTATATAAACTCACCATTGTTGTATAGCAAGCTAAGTGTGTATATATGCATGCAATAATACATAAAACAACTAAAAACAAAAAGTAACTAATAAAAATTCAAAAACACAAATACAAATTTATCAAATTTATCACATTGTAAAATTCATAATAATAATAATAATAATATACAACAATGGTGAGTTTATGTAACGTTTATATCTACTGATGACTGTTTGTGGTGTTTGTAATATTGTTACTCATTATACTTGTCAATTTCGTAGTGTACATTCCTTAAAAACAAGAATCAGGTTTTGTGGAATACCCCCCTCCTGTCCAATAGTAATACATTACTTTTATAAGGGGTGGTTTTAACGGACAGCCGCTGACGAAGTAAGTAGAATCCCTACGAAACACGTAAGGCCACACCCACCATCTATACGCCACTATGAACAGCTGTTACACGCTGCCAGCACATTTGTTTGTATACAGCTGTTCTGTTTTGTGGCAGTCTGAATTGAGTTTTTAGACTTTTTATATAATCTTGTACTTTTCAATTTGTGGATGATCTGGAGGACTTGATTCCATCCGGTAAGCACAGGAAGTGCATCGGTACACAGTGTGTGTACGTTTGAACATACATCTACACTCCTGAGACTTTTTGCCACCGTGGAACTCTGACGGAGAACGTTCGAGAGACCTATATGGTTCTCAGGTGCCCATATCATACCTCATTTTGTTTGAGGTCAAATCTTGTGAGTTTTAAATTGTGAATGTTAATAAATACATTGTATTTCTGTGTGTACTGCACATAGAGGTGTTGCGCCTTGTTTTTCTTTATGTTTTTCATTCAGCTTTTACACGGTCTCCAGTGCCGTGATATATATGAGGCAGCAACCCTGATCTTCTTATTCAGCTTTACCATTTGTAAGCAGCATATCCTTTTATTATATAGTATTCATGGTGTATACAGCATATTGAATATTCTTTTTACTAGTTGTGGGACACTTTTTTTTTTAATCTGAATTGTTAATTGCCTTACAATAAAACCTAACATTACAATAAAATAAATTAAATTAATTAAATACAATTAAATAAATTACAAAAAAATAAACACTAAATTACACAAAATAAAAAAACTAAATTATCAAAAATAAAAACGAATTACACCTAATCTAATAGCCCTATCAAAATAAAAAAGCCCACCCAAAAAAAAAAAAAAAAACCTAGCCTACACTAAACTGCCAATGGCCCTTAAAAGGGCCTTTTGCAGGGCATTGCCCCAAAGAAATCAGCTCTTTTACCTGTAAAAAAAATACAAACAACCCCCTAACAGTAAAACTCACCACCTACACAACCAAACCCCCCAAATAAAAACCTATCTAAATAAACCTAAGCTAAATATTGCCCTGAAAAGAGCATTTGGATGGGCATTGCTCTTAAAAGGGCATTTAGCTCTTTTGCATTGCCCAACACCCTAATCTAAAAATAAAACCCACCCAATAAACCCTTAAAAAAACCTAACATTAATCCCCGATGATCCACTTACAGTTTTCGAAGACCGGACATCCTTCCTCATCCAGGCAGCAGAAGTCTTTATCCAAGCGGGTAGAAGTCCTCCTCAAAGCCGGCGGAAGTCTTCATCCAAGTGGGCAGAAGTCTTCATCCAGACAGCATCTTCTATCTTCATCCATCCAGCCCGGAGCGGGTCCATCTTCAAGACTTCCGGCGCGGAGCATCAACCAGCCAATAGAATGCCAGCTCAATCCTACTGGCTGATTGGATCAGCCAGTAGGATGAAAGCTCAATCCTATTGGCTGATGCAACAGCCATTAGGATTTTTTCTCCTTTAATTCCTATTGGCTGGTAGAATTCTATCAGCCAATCGGAATGTAAGGAACGCCCTCTTGGATGACGTCATTTAAATGGAAACTTAATTTTCCAGCGGATTTCGTAAGAAGAGGATGCTCCGCGCGGAGCCGGATGTCTTGAAGATGTACCCACTCCGCAACGTATGGATGAAGATAGAAGATGCCATCTGGATGAAGACTTCTGCCCCCTTGGATGAAGACTTCTGCCAGCTTTGAGGAGGACTTATGCCCGCTTGGATGAAGACTTCTGCCGGCTTCGAGGAGGACTTCTGCCCACTTGGATGAAGACTTCTGGATGAGGATGGATGTCCGGTCTTCGAAACCTGTAAGTGGATCGTCAGGGGTTAGTATTAGGTTTTTTTAAGGGTTTTGGGCAATGTAAAAGAGCTAAATGCCCTTTTAAGGGCAATGTTTAGCTTAGGTTTATTTAGATAGGTTTTTATTTGAGGGGTTTGGTTGTGTGGGTGGTGGTTTTTTTTATTTTGCAGGTAAAAGAGCTGATTTCTTTGGGGCAATGCCTTGCAAAAGGCCCTTTTAAGGGCCAATGGCAGTTTAGTGTAGGCTAGGGTTTTTTTTATTTTGGGTGGGCTTTTTTATTTTGATAGGGCTATTAGATTAGGAGTAATTTGTTTTTATTTTTGATCATTTTGTTTTTTATTTTGTGTAATTTAGTGTTTATTTTTTTTGTAATTTATATAATTGTATTTAATTAATTTTATTTTATTGTAATGTTAGGTTTTATTGTAAGGCAGGTTAGGTTTTATTTTTACTGGTAAATTTGTTTTTATTTTAACTAGGTAGTTAGTAAATAGTTAATAACTATTTACTAACTAGTCTACTTAGTTAAAATAAATACAAACTTACCTGTGAAATAAAAATAAAACCTAAGATAGCTACAATGTAACTATTAGTTAGTTTGTAGCTAGCTTAGGTTTTTTTTACAGGTATTTAGTTTTAAATAGGAATTATTTAGGTAATAATTGTTTAAGTTTAATTTAGATTTATTTTAATTATATTTAAGTTAGGGAGTGTTAGGGTTAGGGTTGCATTAGAGTTAGGCTTAGGGGTTAATATATTTATGTAGAGTTAGTAATGTGGGGTTAATAGTTTTAGGGGTTAATAGTTTATTTTAGTATATTTCGTTGTGGGGGGCTTGCGGTTTAGTGGTTAATAGTTTATTATAGCGGCGGTGTGGGCGGACGGCAGATTAGGTGTTACTAATCTTTAAATAGTGTTTGCGATGCGGGAGTGAGGCGGTTTAGGGGTTAATAGGTTTATTATAGTGGCGACGATGTCGGGGTGCGGCGGAATAGGGGTTAATACATTTTTTAAGTGGCGGTGATGTCCGGAGCATCAGATTATAGGTTAATATTTTTATTATAGTGTTTGCGATGTGGGAGGGCCTCGGTTTAGGGGTTAATAAGTAGTTTATGGGTGTTTGTGTACTTTTTAACACTTTAGTTATGAGTTTTATGTTACAGCTTTGTGTACCGCTTGCTTTTTGGCCTCCCAGGCAAAACTCGCAATACCGGAGCTATGGAAGTCCCATTGAAAAAGGACTTTTTTAAAAGTGTGGCACTGACGTTGCGTGACGGCCAAAAAGGTGTGCGGTACACCTATACCTACAAGACTTGTAATAGCGGTTAGGGAAAAACCATCGTTATGAAGCATAACAATGCTTTTTCACTCATAACGCAAAATTCATAATCTAGCTGTCTGTTAGAAATTGCCGTTTAGCTCCTCTGCCTATGATAGTCTAAATGGTAAAATAAATAAAAATAAGGAACTTTCCCTTTTCTTTGCTGTGACCTTGTGGGATTTTGCCATAATTTTGTGGAATGTTACTGTGATATTGTACATTTTTTGAGTAGACTTAAAATGGGGAAGGAAAGACATACACCTCCTTTCTAGTCAAACTGTCTCATAGGATCCTTAAAATCCTTCTACAATTTGATGTGGTTACTGGAGAAATGTTGAAGTAAAATATCTTTTATTTACATAGTGATGTTCATGAGATATTTCCTAGTTGGGTTGTTACATATGTGCTGTGATACTATCAAGTGATGCAGCATATTGGTAATATGCCCCTTGTAAAATATGAAGCTTTCTCTCATTTTCCTACCCTTTTCAATCAGATTCACATGTTAAAGAGATGCTTGAAAGCAAAATAATAACAAAATGACAAGTGTACAACATGGGACATATCAACATGCAAAGATAATTGTTTTCCATATTGAAAATTGAATTGATAGTGAAAACATTCATTTTTAAATACTTATCTTTAAATTGCTGTGTCACATAATATTTAATAAAATATATATCAACATAATTATTTTATAAATATCAAAGTGGCATCGTTTTTTTTTTTTCTTAATCTTAAAATCCATTTAGAATTTACACATGGATAATATCATCTACACATACATCAAATCATTCTTGGCTGATGTGGGACTGAAATGATTTGTCATAATCTTTGTTAAAATTCCGTTTTCCAGTGTGGTTGCTGAATACATTAGAAAATAATTGCCACACATTTCATTGCTATCTTGAGCAGATAATGACAGGATAGCCTCATCCAGGTGTATTATGAGAATGACACTACAGGAAATAATTTTAAATTATAATTCTAGAGGAATAGCTCAGAGAAACCTAAAGGCAATTTGTGCTAAAGGTTTTATGTTGTAGTAAAAATGTTAATACGATCTAATAATATAAATCATTATGCACATATCATCTAGAAATATATTATAGAATTAATGATTCTCACAGTCTGACAATAAAAAAGGGACATAGTGGATTATTCATTAAATTATTATTGTAATTATTCAAATATCTCTGCAATTAAGTTCCCTTAAAGGGACATTAAACCCACATTTTTTTATTTCATGATTCAGATGGAGAATACCATTTTAAACAACTTTCTAATTTACTTCTATTATCTAATTTGCTTCATTATCTTGATATTCTTTCATGAAAAGCATATCTAGATAGGCTCAGTAGCTTCTGATTGGTGGCTGCACATAGATGCCTCCTGTGATTGGTTTACCCATGTGCACTGTTATTTCTTTAACAAAAGATATCTAAAGAATGAAGCAAATTAGATAATATAAGTAAATTGGAATGTTGTTTAAAATTGTATTTTCTATCTGAATCATGAAAGATTTTTTGGGGGTTTAATGTCCCTTTAAGAGGGTTTAAAAAATCTTTATAGACATTCAATGATTTTTTAATTAATAGTTTCTGATTTTGAAGAATTAATTGGATTGGTTTTAGTTCTAAATTTCATGTTCAAATAAACACAAAAATGCAGATATACAGCACATGGTGAAAATATTCCAGTTTATCAGTGGTCCATAAAATTGGACCATAAAATTGGCCTACCTTTAAAGGGACAGTCTACACTAAAATTGTTATTTTCTAAAAAGATATATTATGCATTTATTACCCATTCCCCAGATTTGCAGATCCAACATTGTTATATTAATATACTTTATAACCTTTAAACCTCTAAAATTCTGCCTGTTTCTAAGCCACTATAGACATCCTCTTAGCACATGCTTTTTTTATTTGCTTTTGCCAACAGGAGACTGCTAGTTCATGAGGGCCATATAGATAATATTGTGTTCACACCCGAGGAGTTATTTAAGATTTAGCACAACACAGTACTAAAGGTATGTTAATAGATAATAAGTTATTTAAGATTTAGCACAACACAGTACTAAAGGCATGTTAATAGATAATAAGTAAAAAGTCATGTGATCAGGGGGCTGTCAGAAGATGCTTAAATACAAGGTAATCACAGAGGTAAAAAAAATGTATTAATATAACTGTGTTAGTTATGCAAAACTGGGTAATGGGTAATAAAGAGATTATCTATCTTTTAAAACAATACCATTTATTTTGTAGACTATCCCCTTAAGTAAAGGGAAGCTATAGCTTATATATGCCAGTAATAGAGATGCAGTTGTACTTTTATAATACTGTTTATTTTAATAGGACCTAGATTAGTTGGTCAGAAGGAATCTACTCTTATGTGACAACACATATTTATGTTTAAAATATCAGTCTGAAGGCAGACCAGGTCTCTGATTTTCTTCCTTTTCTTAAAAAGTGTACTAAAAGCTGTCTCAGCATAGCACATAGACAGCTAAGCATATTTATTGTGTCTAGAAAATACCTTTTATTGAAATGTGTGATAACTTGCTTGGCCTGTGCTCAAAGCAAAATTGGTAGCAGGTCCCAACGTCCAAAGCAATTGCAGTTTATAAAACAATTATATGTCAGGTGACTTCATCCTTAACAGCGAGTGAGAAAATAATTAATGTATGTAAAACTGTACTCACTTGCGTTAATTCATTATCACAGAATCACAGATACTCTTACTGATTCATGATATATCTTACGGTTTGTAGAAAGTTCCTTCTCTGATGTTAGTTTCGCTGGAAAAAACGGTCTTTGAGACATCTTTGTTTTTTAATGCATTTTATCATATGTTTTCAACAACTTTAGAATCTGAAAGCTACAATGGCCTTCTTAAAAGGACACTAAACCCTACATTTTTATTTCATGATTTAGGTAGAGAATAAAATGTTAAACAACATTCCAATTTACTTCTATGATCTAATTTGCTTCATTATTTAGATATCCTTTGTTGAAGTAATAGCAATGCCACCAATCAGCAGCTACTGAGCCTATCTAGACATGCTTTTCAGCAAAGGATAGCAGGAGAATGAAGCAAATTATATAATAGAACTAAATTAGAAAGTTTTTTTAAAAATGCATGATCTTTTTAAATCATGAAAGAAAAAAATGGTGGTTTCATGTCCCTTTAAGTACTGAGAACACTTAAAAGGACAGGAAACCAAAAAAAAATATTTCTTGTTTCAGATACAGCATACAATTTTAAACAACTTTCCAATTTACTTTTATTATCTAATTTGCTTTATTATTTAGTTATCCTTTGTTGAAAAACATATCTAGGTAGGCTCAGCACTTGAGTGTACATTGCTGATTGGTGGCTTCACAAACCATGAACCATTTCAGTAGCAGAGAGGTACACAAACTTTTATACTACACAAGCAGTAAATATATATTTGCACCATTTCATTAAGAGTTCTGATAAAAAAATACACTTAAATTATGCACAAAAATGCAAAAAAAACATTCACCCCTATATGAAATCTAGTCATTTTCAGATGCATTTATTATCCATTATAAAGAAACAGCTATTCAATACAATGCAAACATGACTTATAGCTATATGACCTTATTTTTAGCATTGAGTGGTCTGTCTGTCTATTTAGCCATTAAAACTATACTTATTCTTTTCCTGATTTGTAAAAACAAGTCCTGAAAGACAAAAAACGAGAGGCGCTCTTGGTGCAGCAAGTTCTAAACAAGCACTAATAGTAGAACAATGGTAGTCAAATACTCACAAAGGACATTGCACATCCAGTGCAATATTGAACAAGCCGAAGCTTCAGAGCCATTCGGCTGACTCTCCAAGGCTGAAACTGCTGTATCCAAAACAAGGCTCCTAACGACCAACCACTTCCTGTTTCAAGTCCCAATTCGAGACGCTGACAGAGACACTCGCGTACAAGTAGCACTGAATAGAGGAGACCCAACCAGGCGGATATCCGAAGATGTGTATAAAGTATACAAAGTCCAGAGCAAGGCTTAAAAGTATCGAACACTTTATTAAAACAAATAAAATTGTTGCCTAGCAACGCGTTTCTCGGCTGAGTGCCATTTCATCAGGCATCAGAGATAGCCTGATGAAACGGCACTCAGCCGAGAAACGCGTTGCTAAGCAACAATTTTATTTGTTTTAATAAAGTGTTCAATACTTTTAAGCCTTGCTCTGGACTTTGTATACTTTATACACGTCTTCCAATATCCGCCTGGTTGGGTCTTCTCTATTCAGTGCTACTTGCTGCACCAAGAGCGCCTCTCGTTTTTTTGTCTTTCAGGGCTTGTTTTTACAAATCAGGAAAAGAATTCGTATAGTTTTAATGGCTAAATACACATCTTGGGATATCCACCTGGTTGAGTCTCCTCTATTCAGTGCTACTTGCACACGAGTGTCTCTGTCAGCATCTCGAATTGGGACTTGAAACCGAAAGTGGTTGATCGTTAGGAGCCTCATTTTGGATACAGCAGTTTCAGCCTTGGAGAGTCAGCCGAACGGCTCTGAAGCTTCGGCTTGTTCAATATTGCACTGGATGTGCAATGCCCTTTGTGAGTATTTGACTACCATCATTTTACTATTAGTGTTTGTTTAGAACTTGCTGCACCAAGAGTGCCTCTCGTTTTTTGTCTTTCAGGACTTGTTTTTACTATCTTCACATCTTTGGAGAGAGCTGCCTATGGTCGTTACTTGTTGATCACATTTGTTTGGATCACCTCATTTGGGAACAATCACATTTGCTGTTTTATTTGCTGAATTATTGTATAATTGTTTTCCACCTGTTTAGTGTTATAGTAATAGCAATCTATCAAGATACAGATGTGCCTATATACCTTGACATTACAGTTCATATATAATTATTGTACAACATCAAATTAATAAGGTAGTGTTTGGTTATATAAAACTCTCTTGTGGCGCACCTCCTTTTTAGACACACTTACTTGGACAAGTTTGGTGTCTAGTGGTTTTACTGATTTTATTTATTCTACAGATCGGAAAGACAGCAACACAATTATGCATAAACATCTATAAAGGGCTGACACTTTTTGTCCAATTGTGCTTTTCACAAAGGGGACTTTCCTGAAGTATATAATTCTGATCCCACCTAAAAAGGTCCAGCTCCAAAATGCCAGGCAATGCTGAACAGGTAACATGGCAACCCAAAATTCATTTCAGCCCTCTGTGGACTTATTGAGTTAGATGCTAACATACTCCTCTAGTCACATTGGGCAAGAAGTTCATATCAGGTTTACCCCATCACCATTTCTATCCAGTCTGTTAGTGTCTCTGACTTTGCCTGGTTTTCTGTTTGCTTTTTCCTCTGGATCCTGAATTCGGCTTGCCTCCGGACTACACCCTTGGATTTCCCTTTTGTTTGATGAAAGATTGGACTGCTATTCTGGTATACCGAACATAGCCTTGTCTCCTGACTACTCTAATGGATTCTCCCTGTATTTGGTGACTTATCAGACTGGTCTCAGGTATCTGACTCTTGGCTTGTCTCCAGGCTATTCTCTCTTTACCAGCGTGTCACTGCTACCTGTTATCCTGTGTCACCATCCTGCCTTCTCTTGTATCCTGCTCCTATACCCAAGTCTTACAGAGGGTGCCTACCAGGCACTGGAATCCTGTTTTAGCGCAAGGTCCTGCAGAGGGTGCTTGTCATGTTCCAGTATCCAGCTACTGCATCAAAGCTTTGTAGAGGGTATCTGCCAAGTGCCAATCTTCAGCTACTGCACTCAAGCTCTGCAGAGGGTATCTACTAATTGCCAGGCTCCAGCTACTGTAACCAAGCTCTGCAGAGGGTGTCTGTCCAGTTCCTGTATCCAGTTCCTGTACCCAAGATTTGCAGAGGGTGTATTTCAAGTTCCTGTATCTAGTTCCTATACCCTAGCTCTACAGAGAGTATCTGCCAAGTGTCAGTCTCCAGCTACTGCACACAAGCGCTGCAGAGGGTATTTGCAAAGTGCCAGTCTTTAGCTACTGCACCTAAGCTCTGCAGAGGGTTTCTGTCAAGTTCCTGTACCCTGCCCTGCAGAGGGTATCTGCCACATAACAGTATCCAGCTATTGTACTCAAACTCTGCAGTAGGTGTCCACCCAACTTCTATATCCTTTTCCAGTTTTTGGGCTCAAGTGGCCATTCCAGTCTTTGGCCTCAAGTGAGCATTCTAGTGTTTCAGCCTCAAGTGGGCACTTCATTCTCGGCCTTACAGTGGGCATTCCTGTTCCTGGCCCTATCATCGGCATTACCTCTGATTCCAGCTATGGAGTGAGCACACCTGCTATCCTATCTTGCTTCCAGTATCCGATCCTTCAGTATCTTGTACAATAAACTTGCATTGACTGTCTGTTTCTTTAGCTATGCTAAAAGGGGCAGTTTCATTAAGAAGTCCATCTCACTGGCCAATTTTTAGTGCACAAGACAGCCCTAAGTCTGACACCTGCACACATGAGCTCCAAATTCCTGAACCTGTTCCGAAGAGCATGACAATATTAAACATATACAGAGAGAGAAGCCCTCAATCAGGAACAAACAGCTCAGTAGCTTGTTGTTTTGTGGGTCACCACCTGGGAACAGTCTCTTTTAGCCACAGAGGAGAAGTTTCCTGAATTATATCAGTATGTATAAACATCTATCTATCTATCTATCTATCTATCTATCTATCTATCTATCTATATCTATTTATCAATCTATCCATAAAAGAGAGATAGATAGAGAGAGAGATTTTTGATAAACCAATGTTTTTATCATACAAACTATGCCTTGTCTTTAAGAGGTTAAAGTTGTAGAGGGTTTATAAACTTTTAGAAATATTCTAAATCTATAGAGCATTTATTTCTAATAAAATGATAAGCAACGGCATCTTCAGCATTGCTTGAATTCTCTTAATTACTAGATTTAAGGAGAAAATGTGGTGCTTGATTTCCCTTACTTATTTTACAGAAGAAAGTAAACATAATATATCTCAATTATCAAATGCTGTAAAGGAGTTCATTAATATTACATTACTGAGCTTATCCCATTACTGGCTAATAAATACCAGTTATCTTAAATATTAAGAGTGACATTAATGGCTCAGTGCAAACAACATCAGAGACTCATTTTAACCATATATTTGTAATCATTATTTCCTGTTATTATTGGAAAGCATAAAACATAGGGCAATTAGCAGTTTATCCTTATATTCTTTCCTGCTATAAAATACCATAAAAGTTAAAACAATTTTCCGACACAATATCATATTGTTGTCTTCAGACCTACACACCTATGCAGAAGTAAAATATACACAGTCAATGAGAAATAAATAAATCTTAATTGATGATGACGAAAGCCTAAGGTGTATGGATGCAGTCAGTTAATGATATGTTTGCAATTACAATTTCATATAGTTTTGTGTTATTTTATAGATAACATTTTAAAACGTCATCACAATAAGATGAACATGATGACTGCATTTTGTTGCATATACATTTCATAATTTGAGATAAGAATTTGCAGATTTTTATTAAACTAGGAAATAATTCAGTTTATCAATATGTGAACTAAGAATGGGCAAAGCCTTTAACATTTAAAACAAAGGCAGTAAATAAATGTCCAAGGATTAATATAGAATAGATTTGTTATTTTTTTAGACATATAGATTTATACATTCTAGAATTTGTTTAAGGTAATGGTGCTTAAGCAAGAACAAAGTCAAATGTAATGCAGTAAAATATGCACAATAAAAGTATGCATGGTCTGCTGATATGAAATATGGAGAGAAAGTCTCCATGAAATGCCATAAAAAGGCTTAATCTCGGGTTCCTGCAAGTTGAAAGCTGATATAAACACAAATTAATTGAGTTCTATAGAAAGCAGCGTACTAAAGGGAAATATATTGTTGACATGGAGGCATGGAGAAAATTTTGTCTATAATAAATACAACACCAATGTTTATGAAATGTTGGTGAAAAATAAAGTAATGGTTTTCCTACTTAGATAGATTTAAAGCATGTGCAGAAAATGCTAGCAGCTAAAACAATTTGTTAAGACATACTCTGTAGACATTAGGCAAGAGAGGTTTGTTGGAACTGTAAAAATGACTATTATTGCAGTGGCATAAAAAACAAGAACTGCCAACATGATACGTCACCTGTTGTTCTGAATACAGACCAGCATCAAAGAAATCAGTGAGATCTTCTTCTGACCCTTACAGCTACTACAAGGACTTTCAAAAACGTGATCTCTTTGGATGGACAGGGACAAGACATAAATTGTGAAAGTGGTGGATATCATTAAGCTTGACATGAGCATAAATATGAGAAGCAAGTTCCAGAAATAATAAACCTTCACTGTGGAAAAAGTATTACAATACACCCCTATAGAGATTTGATTTAAGGATTTTCCATTTCTCAAATTCGACTAAACCAATATTAATCACAGGTGATGGATGAGGAAGAAGTTGGATGGGTAAAGACTTGGGATGCCAAAGTTCAAGAAGAAAAATGTGGTTGGCTATTATAAATAGCAGGTAAGCTTGCTAGGTCTATGCATTTTTAAAAAATAGAAAGGATGAGGGTGGGCTGTAAACAACCAGGGCCTATCACTGGAGTAAGTAGGCACAGTGGTCTAAATAGAATGAAATTGTTCATGAAGATATTGTAGATACATATTTATATCAAGAACTAATATTGACAATGTTAGGCTAGAGGATAAATTAAATCCATAGTTGAACATCTGGCTAGATTACTGGAGTTAATATTAAGTGAATCCTTCAGTATGTAGCAAATAAAATTTTTTATCATATAGATAAATAGTATGACTACAGGGTACTGATCATTAATCTTATTAGTGGATTTTTTTGCTGCCTCTAAGGATGGAGTACTTCAAAAAAAGACAACGTACATTTTTAAACAAATATTTCAAGAAATGTAATGTAAAATGTTTTCCTCTGTCTATGACAAAAGTGGAGTGTAGACAAAGGATACCTAAATGTCTCAGGAAATATGGAAGTCAGGATACCAATAATAGGTGTAACATGGGTCATTTTCGTAAAAGCAAGTCCACAACAATATTATAACAATTACGTTTTTAGATAATGCTAACACCAATTCTATATGTAAGGGACATGGAATAAAAACCTAGTTGCCATTGACAATGACTCCTTGAGATAAAGGATAAAGGGCCAGTTAACACTGAGATTTTTATATACAATTCCTAATTATGCACAATGAAACAACTTTGCAACATATTTTCATTCATTATTTTGACCCTTTTCCATGTAAATTAGCTCTAAAAATGTCTCAACTTCTAATTCTAAGACCTTGAAATGCTCCCTGCTGACTTCTTAAGGCTAACTCTGCTACATCCCTAATTGGCTTTATTTTAAAATAACTGCAAAACAATTGACTTTATACTAACTTTATGACTGTGGCTATCCTTATTGTCTGTTGACTACCCCATATTATCTCCTCCAATTAAGGCAAATGGTGGCTAGAGTTTGGCTATTGAGAAATAATTGCAGTAAAAAGGATGTTAATCTGTTATAAAAATATTAAGACTTGGTAGATATGTTATTCTATAAGAACACAACAGAAATGTCTTGTAATTACACAGTGTTTACTGTCCCTTTAAAGAGAGGACAGGGACAAGATTGGTATATTGTTCAAAATAACAGGTGGCAAGAAAAAGTCTTGTTGTAAGATTGTGTCCACTGATCTTGGTGGTTATTCTTTAGATAAGGAGCAGAAAAAAGATAAACTTTATGACCTTTTTTGACTCAGGGATTTAGGTGAAATGTGTCAATAACAACTGCTGAAAAACATTGAACTCAGAGAAGTGGGCTCATCCAACTTGCCTTTATCTTTCTAGGATGGAGCTGTACAAAAAAGTTTAAAACCCCCCCACATGTTTTTCAAATTTAACATGGAGAGTACAATTTTGACATGAATCGCAAGCTTCAGAGATGAGGAAGAGAAATTCAAGGTGTCATTTAGGTAAATTATATTGAATCTATCCTGTAAAACCTTGAAGATCTATATAGGTATATCTATTCCTATAGATATATAAGTATAGATATCTATTTTGCATGAACATTTTCAGATATAGAACATAGAAATGTAAAATATGCGTAATTCAAATTGTGTTTCATGATTTAAGTCAGGTTAGCGCACATGAAGAATTGCTAACTTCAATGCTGTAAGAATATACAAATATAGAAAATATATATACGTTTTACATTGTGTATAATAATTTTTATTAACATTTTTAATATTTTATAACGCGCATTGAGGTTAGCAATTCTAATATGTTTAATATTTTATAAAGCGCATTGAGGTTAGCAATTCTTCATGTGCGTTAAGCCGACACATCTTTAGTCCTAAATCGTGAACCCTGATGCGCATAACGCAAATTTACATTCCTATAATCTTCACGTACAAAAAAATAAATTTTTATTATTAAGTATATATTGCTAAATATATTTTAAAATGTTAATGTAAAAGAGATAGCTATATCTGTATATTTATAATAATAGCTATATAGACATAGGTATATATATATATATATATATATATATATATACACATACACACAATAAAAATTACATTATCCTGTGAGTGAAGAACATTGGCATGTTAAATATGTATTGTAAATATACAGTAAAACACATAAATACTTAAATGTATCTGTAAACACATGCTGTATATACATATATATATTTACACACATACACATATTTAGACATTTATGTATGAATATTTTTTAATCTGATAGTGTTTATATGAGTATAACTGTATTTTTTATGTATTTATGTTGTGTTTTATGCACCTTCTTTTTTAATTCACTACCCTTTACGGAAGGGTTTTAGTCGTGCTAACCTTTGAACTTTGAATACATACGCTATTTTTCGATGTGCGCAAAAACCTGATATTGCAACAGTTAGCGCACCACTTGTAATCTAGCCCAATATTGGTGAACAAGAATTTGGCTTTTTTTTAACAGATCTATTTGAATTAGAATACATTATTTAAGATGTTGTGGCCCAGCATCTGAGAAGCAGTAGAAATACAGGGCCAGATTATGAGGGAAGCGCTATTTATTGCTCCCACTCATGCGTTAACTGTGCTAGAAGTAAGTTTTTTGTGCATGTTGGGTAGTGCATGTATTACAAGCTTAAAGTTTTCGCTCGTTCTCTAGCCCAATGCGAGCAAAAAGATGAACTTCCAATATTGCATGTATGTTAATCTATTCACCCATGTAAGTCAATGAAGCAAAAAAGTGAAAAAAAAACTACCATCCTACTCACGCTAACCTGAACGCATTTTCTCAAGTACATTCCAATGTTCTTCACACACACAAACATACTTCTGATGAAGCGCATGTGCGCATGCGCGAAACGCGTCAGGTGTATTCTAGGTTACACACCTTACTATGAGCAACATTGCTGAATAAAAACCTTTTTTTGCACAAGTTCCACGAGTCCGGAGTTCCTGTTTCTTCCTCCTTTGGATGTATTGAGTCTTATATATATATATATATATATATATATATATATATATATATATATATATATATATATATATATAAATAAATAGGAATATCTATTTATAAATACATAGAACATATTCAATTCCGCTATGTGAAATATTTACAGTAAATACATAGTTAAAACCTTTATCAGATATGAATATTGCATAAATATGCTTTTACATGTTTACCTCTACTTGACTGCAAATGACTCCACTGCACACACACACACACACACACACACACATATATATATATATATATATATATATATATATATATGTACAAATTGTATGTATTTATGTTTTTGTATGTGTACATATGTCTGTAAATACACATATACACATATAAATACACACACACACATATATGTATACATACATACATACATACATGCATACAAGGAAATAAGAAAACAAGGTGCCACTCCTCTAAGCATAGTAAGTAAAATCACAAAGGGTATTTATTACAAATAACAATTAAAAACTCACAGATTACAACCTCAAATAATTGTGAGGTATAATTTAGGCACTGGGAAACTGTATAGGTCTCGCAACGATATCCCCCAAGGACAACAGTGGCAGAGTTCCAAGAATGTTTCCTTCGTTCAAAGCCATACATAAGATGTTTTAAAAGTACTTCCTGTGCTCACTGAAGGGGATTGGGTCCCTACAATAGTTCACGGCTACTACAGGCCCAAATCCAGATAAAACAGTTGAATTGACCGCCACAAACAACACAGCTGCTCAAACACAAAAGAGCCGGCTCCGTAAAACAGCTGATTGCGGTAGCGTGAAGACAGTGTTATTTGTAAAAAATTGTTATTTGTAATAAATACCCTTTGTGATTTTATTTACTATGCTTAGAGGAGTGGTGCCTTGTTTTCTTATTTCCTTCCATAGTTATTACACGGTCTCCAGTGCCGTGACTTACAAGAGGCAGAAACTCTAATCACCTGCATTTTGCTGTGCACAATACAGAATTCAGCATATCCTTTTAGTGATTTAGTGTACTTTTGATGGGGCGCTTTTTGATTGTGTTTTGTCATATATATATATAAGCAAAAGAAGGAGTGCACTCACCAGGTCTTTTCAAAAGTTTATTCCAAATATGTGAACCTTTTCGGGGGGTTTAGCCCCTTCCTCAGACATACAAAATACAAATTTGCATAAACCCACACCAGACACCCTTAAGTTAGAAAGGCCATTCAATCACATGCTCTCCAGGGTAGGTGCCACCCACATACTGGCAACACCCACCTAGCAACGAGTGTGAATGGCCCGTATATAAACATAAACAAGTGTAATGTATACAATATGAGATACAGCAGGAATTGGAACAAGCAAACATACATAAGATAAAAATGCATGGTTAGAAGCATATAAAATATAATGTAATGAATGTCATAGGTATGTCAGGTAAAGAGTAGAAAATAAATAAATCAGCTGTAAGACATATGTCCTATATACCACATATATCATAGTGTCCCCAGAATCAGATCATATACCTATAAGGGTAAACTCCCAATAAACAAAACAGAGAAGATATATAGCACACACAATTGCATATGATACCGGTAGGGCCAAAGTAAAAAATGTCAGCAAAGAAGTTCATATGAATCAATGTATTGCAATAAAATGTCGCTTTGTGGAACCCATATAAACCGTAGTGGAGCATAAAGCAGGCCGACTCACCATAGTCAAAAAGCTAGTATAGAAACCAACGCGTAACAAAGCCAGACCGCAACTCCTATAATTGTGTTAGAGCATGTCAGTAGTGGATTCCGATGGCCATCAACGGTATGTGAAAGGCCCAGGAAGGAACGTTCTTGATTAAAAAAGCAAAGGAAAGCTACCAGACTCGTTGTCATAGCAACCCAACAAGCGTTCAGAGTCAGCAGCGCAAGGAGCGTTATGTATACTAGAGTCCAAATCGTAAGGGCTATAAACAATGTCACATAAGCCAACAGAAGTTAATCAAAAGGAAAGGTGCCCCTCCATAATATTGTTTAGCCAACATACATACTGGAGTGTACCAGGGAAATCACGCTATTAGTGTTGTCATATGAAGAGCAACGGTTGTCATATAATTTCATAACATGTTATTGGATCGTCCGGTATATGTAGGTTTAGGTAAAAAGTATATTACGTCCAATACATGCAGTCAGTACTAAGGACATTATACCAGCATGTATAATCTAAAGCTAACGGAGCAATGTGTATACTTGTAATGAAGCAAGACATAAAGGGATGTGTATAATAGACGTATTGCAACAGAGTTTTATGACACCAGTATATCCCAAGGCATAAATTGTTATTAGCAATGTCCACATCAACCCCTAACGTGAGTGCAAAAAGATATATGATAAAAAAAAAAAAAAGAAAAGAAAAAAAATGAAAAATCAAAAATTAATGGGAAATTAAATACAACCAATGGTTATATAGTATATATATATATATATATATATATATATATATATATATATACACACACCATCCATAGGCACATCTGCCAGTGCAGGTAAGAAGCCACAATTTAAAGGCATACCTGCCAGTCCAAATGTGTATTGAGTCCTTTGGGGATAAGGGTTTCCAAGATAAAGGTCCATCGGGCCTCCCTCCTCAGCAGCTGGGTATTCCTATCACCCCCTCTTATCAGAGGGGGGACACAATCTATAATTGTGTACTTAAGGTCCTTGACCGTGTGGTTATTGTCCATGAAGAGACATGCCACTGGTTGGTCCGAAGTCCCCTTCTTCAGGGGTGATCTGATGGCAGACCGATGATTCGCCATCCTTGTACGCAAGTCATCCGTAGTTTTACCCACATAAAAAAGCCCACAAATATAATGTAGCAGATATACAATGTGGGTAGTAGTGCAAGTTAATCTATATTTATGATTTTTGTCGCTTGTATGGATGTGTGAAGTAGTGACCAGTTATAAGTCCACTGCATGTGGTACAGCCAATGCACCGGAAGACTCCCTTCTTCTCAAGATTGAGCCAGGTGCCCTTGGTGTAGCTCCTAATAGGGTCAGTTTTAACCAAAATATCCCTCAGGGATCTAGACCTTCTGAAACCAATTCTTGGGGGGGGGGAATCTATTTGAAGGGTAACGCTGTGTCAGTGGTAATGACATGCCAGTTGTCATGTAGGTGTTTGTTAATTTGCTGTTTATCACTTGTGTAGGTAGTTACAAAGGTCATCCATTCTGCATTCCAGTCTCCCTTGGTAATCTTCTGTTCTGTTAGGAGTTGGAGTCTCTGGGTCTTGAGCAGTTTGGGAGGATAACCCCATTGTGTAAATCTGTTTTCCATTTCAAGTAATTGTGCTTCCTTTTACAAATCCAATGAGTTGTTTCTTATGACACATTGCAGTTGCGATTTTGGTAAGGTGCTTTTAAGCGCAGGTGGGTGACAGGATGTGTAATGCAATAAAGAGTTCCTGTCAGTTTCTTTCCTGAAAAGAGTTGAATGTCATTTTTGTGTATCCTTGAACAAACGTACATCCAGGAAATCTATGGAGGATTCTGAATATTGCATTTTTAATTTCAAGGCCATAGATGTCATATTCAGTTGCTCGTACTAGAATTGTAGATCCTCTTTAGAGCCGTTCCAAATGAGCAGCAGATAATCTATGTAGCGTTTGTAGAATTTTATCCGCTTGTCCTTGAATAGGTCTGTATCCATAGTTTAAAATTGTGCCATATAAAGGTTGGTATATGAGGGTGCCATATTCAACCCCATTGCTGTCTCTTGTAGGTGGAGAAAAAAAATAGTTTTTCAAACTTGAAATAGTTGTTTTTTAGGCAAAACTCCAACAGGGGAACCAGTACCTCTACCAGAGGCCCCACGTAGGGGTATTTCAGCAGGTGTTGCCTGAATCCCATCGTTGTGGGGTATTACGGTGTAGAGGCTGGTAACATCCAGTGTTACCAGCAGATACCCTTCACTCCATTGAATAGTGGATAGACGTTCCAGTAGCATTGAAGAATCCCTTAGAAAGCTGTTCATGTCTCTGACCAGAGGTTGTAGAAAGAAGTCCACAAAGCGTGCTATGGGCTGTAAGAGAGAGTCCACTGCAGACGCAATGGGCCTGAAAGGAGGTTTAGCCATGCTCTTGTGTATTTTAGGTAAAGTATATAGAATTGGAATTCTGCATTGGCTTACCATCAGAAATTCCAAGGTATGTCAGTTGATAATATTAAGTTCCGATAGCTCTATGAGGTAGGCATCAATTTCTTTCTTATATGTATTGGTAGGATCCCCTGGCAATCTGGAGTACGTTAGTACATCGTCTAGTTGGCTAAGGATTTCAGTCCTATATTCACAGTAGTTCAGTAGGACCAAAGCACCACCCTTGTCCGCTTCTCTGATAATGATGGTGTCATCCTCAGTGAGGAACTTGAGAGCAAGTCTTTCTTCCTTGCTGAGGTTATTAAAGGGGCTGTTCCTGTTTTTTTCGATAGATTGTTCCATACCAGATTGTATTAAGCGTGCATATGTCTGTATGCTCACATTCTGGGAGCCAGGGTCATACGTAGACTTCTTACGAAATTGTACCATCTCAGATTCCTGTCCCTGGAATCTTTCCTTTAAGTTGGAGTTGGTGATCCACAAAAAGGTCAAAACTGTTTGAATGGCAGGTAGGAATAACAGACAATCCTTTGTTGAGGACCCAATGTTCAATCGGAGTCAGTATGTGGTTGCTTAGATTAACCACAATGTCCTTTGTTAGTATCTCCGCTGTCGTGGGGGTCTTCTGTATGAACTCCCCCCACCTTGAATGGGCCCTCGGCCTAGCCCGTTGTTTTACCTAGTTTATACTTCACTTGGCACCTCCAGGGTGTCGCGAGCCATACCTGTTGTTGGTTCTCCCTCTGAACCTGAACTTGAGCTATCCACAGTGTTCAGGTGATGTGGTCTCTGGTATTGTTGTCGTCTGGGCCTGGAGTAGTGGTCCCTCTGTCTCTCTTGCCCTGTCTGTAGCCATCTGTATACCCTTTTGTCACAGTAATCATCAATCACTATTTCCATTTTGTTGTTTTTAAAGTCAATGAGTTCTGTCTCATATTTTGTGAGGTCTTAATTCAGTTTATTTATCCATTCTGTGGAGGTATCGGACTGAAGTTTATTCAGGTGAAGTTGCTCATACTGTGTTATTTCTGCCCTGGTTTGTGCCAAAAGCCTAGACACCTCCTGTATAACAAGCAGGAGTAAGTCCATTGAGCATTTGTTCAGAATCTGACACCATCTGTCACAAAAGGCTGGATTCGCTCTTCCCAAAGTGGGGACATTTCGTATCCTGAATCCCCTGGGTATGAATCCCTTCCTGTAATATTCAGATAAGAAAGTGCCATGTTGGGTTAAATCCTTTTCCCTTTGTTTGAGTTTTAATAGGTGTATATATACATAAAGTGGCTTCTCAGTAGTTGGGCCTGTAGACAGGGCCCCAAAAAGAATTTGGGTTGCATCCTCCTCTGTAAAGTGAAAGGTATATTTGCATATTTGTATATTTTCATTTGTAAAATGTGAAACAAATGCACTAACTAATTTTAATAAAAAGAAATCTATAGCTTCCTATAAATTAGTTTTATAAATTAAAATACTTAACTATAGCGCCCTAATTTGACCTCTTCTTCACAGAGCTCAGAGCCATGCTACTAGCTTTAGCAAGGCAAATCTTAGAGCCTGCACTAAAGGAACTGTGTTTTGTCTTCTGGTTATCCCTTGTATTTCACAACTTGGTTTTGCACTGCTTTTCTGGTTCCTTATTACAGTCTGTATCCTTGCTACTCTTCACTCTTCTGGTTATTCCTCTGGTTTCACTTCCTGGTTAATCATGATTCTACTACATACTGATCATTACCTGACACTGACCACTGTTTATAAACTATTTCCTGCATTCCTGAAACCAGCTAAAAACAAATTTTAATATAACCTTTCATCCAACAATATTTAAAAATTACTTGTTTGTTAACCAAAGCATAAATATTAGTTTAGTCAAAAATGTATTTCTATGTCAGTATGAAATATCTCTTCTATAAATGCACATTGAAGCCATGTCCCCTAGCAACCAATAGTTTTGCTCCTTCAGAAGTATATTGTTATATATGAAAGTGCCTCTTTCACAAACCCATGTCTAAAGTAGCAATGGCCAGCCAAGTAAGTAGAATTGATACAGAGCTGCACTTAGGGGTTGATTAAAAGAAATTTCAACAATATAGACGTGTTTTTCCACTCCAACACTTGCAAGGGCAGCCCTAATGGATTTCTATATAAAAGGGGATGTAAGGGGACTCACCAGGAGCTCCAAATCTGGCCCCTCTAGTCTCGTTGAACATCAAGAGTTCTGTTTTCCATATTGGCATCCCAAGTGGAGTTATGCTGAGACTCTGGTTCTCCTTCAGCTCTCTAGGCACGCGGTCTTGAGCTGCCTAGATTTAAAGGGGCCACATCTTAAATACAGAAACTCCCACCTGGAGGACTCCGGTGTGGAGTCCCTATAAAAGCTCACTCAGCCTATCACTCTGGGCTGAGTTATTGCCTTCCAACCATGTTCCTGGTCCCTTTTATTATCATTTCTTATTATCAGGTATTTGTAGAGCGCCAACAGGTTCCACAGTGCTATGAATATGGGTGGTATATAAAAAACGATTACAGGGATCAAATGGGGAGAGAGGGTCCTGCCAAGAGTTGCACTATTGTAGTTAGCTCTTTTGAAGGTAAACTACAAACAGCTGGGCTCATAGGCTTACATGCTATGGGATTTTAGGGGAGAGCAGTGGAGATAGGAAGGTTAGTATAGGTTGTAAGTGCCCCTGAATAGTAAAGTCTTCAGGGAGCACTGGAAGCTTTTAAAACTAGGGAAGATTCTTGTGGAGCGAGGCAAAGAGTTCCATAAGATAGGAGCCAGTCTTGAGAAATCTTGTAGATGGGAATGTGAGGAGGTAACAAGAGAGGAGGAGAGTAGAAGATCATGAGCGGAGCGAAGGGGATGGGAGGGAGAGTATCCGGAGACAAGGTCTGAGATGTAAGGGGGAGCAGTGCAATTGAGGGCTTTGTGTGTCAGAGTGAGAATTTTGTGTTTAATCCTAGAGGCAAGAGGAAGCCAGTGAAGGGATTGGCAGAGAGATGCGGCAGATGAAGAGCGACGTGCAAGGAAGATGAGCCTTGCAGAGGCATTCATTATGGATTGTAAAGGAGCTAAGCGGCAGCTAGGGAGACCAGAGAGGATAGAGTTGCAGTAGTCGAGGCAGGAAAGGATGAGAGAGTGAATTAAAAATTTTGTTGTGTCTTGTGTAAGGAAATGTCTAATTTTAGAGATGTTTTTAAAGTGGAAGCGGCAGGCTTTTGCCAAGGACTGAATGTGAGGAGTGAAAGAAAGATCTGAGTCAAGTGTGACCCCAAGACATTGGGCATGTGAGGTTGGGGTAATGATGAAGTTGTCAACAGTTATAGAGACATGGGGGGTGGAGATTTTGGAAGAAGGGGGAAAATAAGGAGCTCAGTTTTGGAGAGATTTAGCTTGAGGTAGTGAGAGGACATCCAAGATGAGATATGAGAGAGACAGTTAGTGACACGGGTTAGCAAGGAAGTAGATAGTTCTGTTGCAGAGAGGTACATTTGGGTATCGTCGGCATTAAAATGATAATGAAACCCGTGGGACTTTATTAAGGAACCTACTGAGGACGTGTAGATTGAGAAGAGAAGGGGACCGAGGACAGAGCCTTGTGGTACCCCAACAGAAAGAGGTAACGGGGCAGAGGATACTCAAGAGAAGGCTACACTAAAGGTATGGTTAGACAGATAGGAAGAGAACCAAGAGAAAGCTGTGTCACAGATGCCAAAGGATTGGAGGATATGGAGCAAAAGAGGGTGGTCGACAGTATCAAAGGCTGCAGACAGATCAAGGAGGATAAGTAGAGAGAAGTGGCCTTTTGATTTTGCTGTAAGTAGGTCGGTAACCTTAACAATAGCTGTCTCTGTTGAGTGAAGGGGCGAAATCCAGATTGCAATGGGTCAAGAAGGGATTTTAATGTAAGGAAATTGGATAGACAAGCATATACTAGATTTTCAGGAAGTTTTGAGGTGGTAGTTGGATGGGGAGGTTGGATCGAGAGAAGGTTTTTTTTGAGGATAAGTGTGACTAATGCATATTTAAGAGATGTGGGAACTATACCAGTGCTGAAGGAAAGGTTGAAGATGTGTGTGTGAGTATAGGGGTAAGGGTAGAAAAGAGGGAGGGGAGTATTTGTGAGGGGATGGGGTCGGGGGGACAGGTAGTGAGGTGAGAGGATAGTATAAGGGCAGAAATTTCATCCTCTGTAACAGGGGCAAAAGAGTTAAATGTATGGCTATACATGATGATTGTGAGCTTTTGAGGGGGTGGGAGACCGGTAGTATGTTGAGAGCTGATTTTATTTCTGATGAAGTCGATTTTGTTGTTGAAGTAGCTGGAAAAATCTTGGACTAAGAGAAAAGTTGTGGTGGGAGGTGGGGGTGGGCGGAGGAGAGTATTGAATGTGGAGAACAGACGTTTTGGGTTTGAAGAAAAAGTAGAGAAGTAATGTTGCTTATATAGACTAAGGGCAGAATAGTAGGAGTTCAAGATGAACTTATAGTGAAGAAAGTCAGCAGAACTCCGAGATTTCCTCCAGTGTCACTTAGCCGTACTGGAGCATCTGTATAGGTACCGTGTCAGAGGAGTATGCCAGGGCTGAAGATGAGTGTATGTTTTCCAAGCTATGGTAGGTGGGGCCACGTAATCAAGGACCGATGTAAGGGTGGAGTTATAGTAACAGATGGATTCGTCAGGACAGGAAAAGAAGGGGATGGAAGAGAGAAGAGGTTCAAGAGAGCTAGCGAGCTGTTGCTGATCTAATGACTTGATTCTTCTCTGAAGTTTAGTGTGAGGGGTAGAAGGAGGAAGAGTTGTAGGGAATGGAGGTGATGGTACAAGTGAGGAGGTGGTGGTCAGAAAGAAGAAAAGGTGAGTTTGTGAAGTTTGAGATAACATCAATGCATCAATAACTGAAAATCAGATCAAGGGAGTGACCATCTTTGTGAGTGGGAGAGTCAGTCCATTGTGACAGGCTGAGAGAGGAAGTGAGTTGCAGAAGTTGTTTTGCAGAGGAGGCAGAGGGATTATCAACAGGGAGGTTGAAGTCACTGAGAATGAGGGCAGGGGTATCTGATGAAAGGAAGTAAGGTTGCCAGGTGGCAAAGTGATCTAGAAATAGAGTTGCAGAGCCAGGGGGGCGGTATATGACTGCAACGCGTATAGAGAGGGGAGAGAATAAGCGAATCATGTGTGTTTCGAATGAAGAAAATGTGAGGGAAGAGAAAGGCTGTATTTGTTGAAAGGTGCAATGAGAGGAAAGTAAAATACCAACACCACCTCCTTGTCTATTGTCAGACCTAGAAGTGTGGCTGAAGTGGAGACCCCTGTGTGACAGTGCAGCAGAGGAAGCAGTGTCTGAAGGAGAGAGCCAGGTTTCTGTGAGAGCCAGAAGATTGAGAGAGTGGGAGATAAAGAGGTCATGGACAGAAGTGAGTTTGTTTCAAACAGAGCGAGAGTTCCATAGTGCGCAAGTGAAGGGGGAGGTGGCTTTAGATGCAAGAGGAATAAGATTAAGGTTACCAGAGTTTTGTTCTTGAAGTCTATTGAAGGGCACACATGGGTGTGGAGGGCAGGGAAGTTGTGGGGGACCTGGATTTGGGGGGGTGTGGCCAGCAGCTAGTATGAGCAAGAGGGAGAGTGACATGATATGAGATGCAGATTTGCAGTAGTGAGACTGTTTTGGTGATGAGTTGCAAAGGGGAGAGAGAGTCTTTAGGAATGTGTGAAGTTCATGAATACAAAAGTAAGGTGAGGTTAAGAGAGATGGGCTTATTAGCAATGCAGGTGGTGAGGGGTAAGGAGTAATTGAGTAAAGTAGTTTGTTGAATAAACAACAGGTGGCAAAAAGGGATATTAAGATATTGTGCATTTATTACAAAATAGACAGTGTATAAAACTCAGTATAAAAACATAACTTGCCTTATCCCTTGTCCAATCCTTGTATAATTCTTGTATAATTTGTTGTGCCTCACTTATAAATGTTCACTTAAGAGATGTGAACAGATGATCTTACACTATTGCTATCAACCTACATTGCTAGCCCCTGCATTGCTTTCCCCATAGAAGTGTTAAATTTATAGGCCACAGCATTCAGCTAAATGCAATAAATTAGGTAATGACCTGATCAAAGACAGTCAAAGGCCAATTTTGAAAATTTGATTCAGGGTGAGATAAGTTAAAAATAACAGACAATAGAATTTGGGGGAGACTGTGGTTAAACCATTAGTGAAATTATGAATTTAGGAATTAAAACAAGTATTTGCAAGGTTTGAACATCACATAGATAAAGGCAAGATATCAGCAGGGTAAATACATAATTAATTATACAGACAAATGCAAAAAGAGAGGCTTGCAATACAGATGACACAAAAAACAGGGACATTGGCAGGATTTGAATGCAGGGATCAATTCACATACCAAAGAGAGACTTGTAGTACATATGACACAAAAAGCAGGGAAATTGGCAGGATTTGAATGCAGGGATCAATTCACATACCAAAGAGAGACTTGTAGTACATATGACACAAAAAACAGGGAAATTGGCAGGATTTGAATGCAGGGATTAATTCACATACCAAAGAGAGACTTGTAGTACATATGACACAAAAAAACAGGGAAATTGGCAGGATTTGAATGCAGGGATAAATTCATATACCTGAAAGCAGAAGAGAGTCGGTTAACACAGCATTCCTTAGCAGATGTCAATAGGCAGTTTGTTAGTTAGTAAACAGCAGTGTGGTGAGTATTGAGTATCAGTCTTATATAATTTGTTGTGCCTCACTTATAAATGTTCACTTAAGAGATGTGAACAGATGATCTTACACTATTGCTATCTAACCTACATTGCTAGCCCCTTCCTGTGAAGCAAAAGCATACTTACCACCTACCTGTGTATGCTCTCCTTGTTCCAGAGACTTTTGCACATTTACCTTGTACCTGCATATGCTCACCTTGTTCCAGATAATCTTGAATACTTACTGTTATATGAGTAGACAAAAAGAGAAGGCATACAATACGGATAAGCACTCCCCTCTGGTTAGAACCGCTGCCTTCCAAAGGCTGTTAAATTGATATAGGTTGTCGAAGGAGGCGCTGGTTTATAGGGGGTCCCAAGGATTCGACTCTGTCCACGATTCTTCAAAAGGACTGTATCTGTGTCTGTTGAAATTTTTTTCACATTGGCATAGTGTTTCCAAACACCTTGTAAACAAGTGTAAAATATTTACAGAATAGTATTGGATAAACAGCTCCACAAACGGTCAGGAAAAAGGAACAAATTTCTTTGAATATAAAATGTAGATTTATTCAGCTTAACGCATTTCAACGGTTATACCATCTTTTACAAGAGCAATTAAAATATATAAAATATAGTATGGCTTACAGAAAGATATGAAGCTTGTTCCTTTTTCCTGACCGTTTGTGGAGCCGTTTATCCAATACTATTCTGTATTTTGCACTTGTTTACAAGGAAAAACGACGCCAATGTGAAAAATGTCTCAACAGACACAGATACAGTCCTTTTGGAAGAATCGTGGACAGAGTGGAATCCTTGGGAACCCCCCATGAACCAGTGCCTCCTTCTACAACCTATATTACTATTTAATTAGTTGCAAAGACAAGCAACAAGAAAAAGAGTGCTAACCCTTGGGTGTGAATTAAAGAAGAATAGATATATATTAAATTGAATATATTAAAACAAGGTGAACTGAATATAACTATTTAAAATCCCACTTTATTGAACAGAATTAAAGGGACAGTTTAGTATAAATTAAACTTTCATTATTCAGATAGGACTTTTAATTTTAATCAACTTTCCAATTTATTTTTATCATTAAATTAGCTTTTTTCTCTTGGTATTCTTAGTTTAAACTAAACATAGGTAGGCTCATATACTAATTCTAAGCCTTTGAGTGCTGCCTCTTATCACAGGCTTTTTAAATCTATTTTCAACACAAAGAGACAAAGTGCACGTGGGCCATATAGATAACACTGTGTTCAGGCACAGGTGGTTATTTAAGATTTAGCACAAAACAATGCTAAATGGAAGACAATAGATAATAAACAGTCACAGTCATGTGATCAGGGGGCTGGAAGAAGGTTCCTAGATACAAGGTAATCACAGAGGTAAAAAATATATTAATATAACTGTGTTGGTTATGCAAAACTGGGGAATGGGTAATAAAGGGATTATGTATCTTTTAAAACAATAACAATTCTATTGTAGACTGTCCCTTTAAGAAACATTTGTTTTAAAAACACTGCTGCGTATATGGGGTTAAAGATGAATTGTAGCTATAGTCAGTATACAATTTTAGAAAAAGTATCTGTTATTATGAGCGTGAAAACCCAATATTACCATATATATGGTTTAACATAAAAGTATCATGCTTACATGCATGTTATATTGAATGGGTTTACTAAACATTTGATTAGAGCATATAATAATGGAAGCTTGCTGGGATTCCTGTTATATTATTTACACTGAACTTCTAATGTACATAACAATGTCAGATCATTGGCTTTTGACTGCTGCTTTATAACTGGTGTTTCTGGCGAGCCTGAAAGCTCGCCAGAAACACGGACCCTCAAGCTCCATACGTAGCTTGATAGATAGGCCCCAGTATGTTAGTTTATTGTGAAACTGAAGAAACATTTTGTAATTGCAAGATGTTTACTGTTCCATTAAATTTTAATTGCTTAAAAGTAGCAGAATTGTGTCTTATTTGTGCATGATTCAAATCTTCTGTTTTACAATCTTCTGTTTTTACAATCTTCTGTTTTTACAATCTTCTGTTTTTACAAATTAAGGCCAGATTACAAGTGGAGCGCTAAATGTCGCTTTTGTGAAGCGAAAAGCTTGCAGCGCAAATGGTAACTAGCTCAGCGATAGCAGAAAAGTGTAAATATATATGTATATGCTTATATGTATATATATATTTATGTGTGTAAATATGTGTATATTTACTGGGAAAAACGTGACGTGTTTGGCGTGTGGTGGGGTGACATTGGATCCCTTTTATCCTTTGTTGAACAACTTAATAACTCTGTTAATGGGGTTAAGTATACCCTATCACATAGTGAGGAAAAAATTGTTTTTCTAGATACTGTTGTATATAGGAACACTGATGGTCTATTAAATGTAGATCTACATAAGAAACCCACTGACAGAAACACCCTATTGTCATTTGATAGCTATCACCCGGATAGACTGAAAAATTCATTACCTCGTAGCCAAATGTTAAGGGTTAAAAGGATAGTAACTGACAAAACATTGGTAGAGCTGAGATTAAATGAAATGGCTACAAGATTCAAGGAAAGGGGGTATCCAGCCCCTTTAGTTAACACAGAAAAAGAGAGAATTTTAAAAGAAGAAGTAACCTTTAATAAGAATAGGAAGGATAAAAACCAGCGTATGGTATGTGTTACACAATTCAACCCTTACAGCAAGGAGATTTCTAGAATTGTTAATAAGCATTGGAATGTCCTTAAAAATTGTAATCCTGAAATTGCAGCATTTAAAGAAATCCCCATGATGGCATATAAAAGAGTGCCTAACTTAAAGGATAGGTTAGTGAGGAGTGATATAGGATCCAGTAAAGCCCAGAAGCAAACATATATCACTTCTAAAAACACAGGCACTTTTCCATGTTTAGGGTGTGCCAGTTGTAATGCTGTCATTAAAGGTAAAGAATTTCTTCATCCATTAACAGGGAAAAAGTTTAAAATTAAGGAACATTATACATGTGACTCATCCTTCGTAATTTATCTCATTAAGTGCCCATGCTCGAAGATCTATTTGGGGGAGACGACCAGAAAAGTAAGAGATAGGATGAGTCAGCACAGATCCAATATACGCTGTAAGGATATGAATGCTCCTGTTGCTTGTCATTTTATAGAAGCAGGCCATAGTATTAGCCAGCTCAGATGGCAAGTCATTGATGGTATAGGAAGACTCCGCAGAGGAGGAAACAGGGAACAGGTATTAAAGCAAAAGGAATCCTTTTGGATTCATAGGTTAAATTCAATGGTTCCCCTAGGTTTAAATAGGGAACTTGATTTTTCTGTGTTCCTGTAAATTGTGGCATCTGTTCTATGTAAGTATTGTTTTTAAACAATCAATGGGTTAAGTGCACTCAGTCTTGTTCTCATAAAAGTTAAAAGCATCAAAATAGATTGTTGTAATTAATAAAATGTAATGATTTTCATTCTCCACTAGGTGATGCTATAATACAAGTAATGCTTAAATGTCATTAAAGGGTTAATGTGTTTCCCTATAAAGCTTGTGCACACACCTGTTGTATCTATGCATGATTAAGGGAATGGATCCCGAAACGTTGCATGTTTTAATGTTTGTACCAGAATAAACCTCTTTTCATTTACTTGGTGCTGTGGACACTCTTTTTGTTGGAATACTGAGAGGAAGGCAGTCTCCTCTACCCCACCGGTCACCACTAACCCTGAGTTGAAAAAGGGAATTTGGGAACTTAAGGTGCTGTTTGTGCATTGTTTTGTGTATATTTACTGGGAACATTCAGTTCCAATAGACTGCAATGTAAAGGCTCTTTTCAGTGCCATTTATTTATCTAACAACCCACCGATTTTATTTTTTAAATAAAGCTATAGTTAAAAATAAAAACAAAAAACTATCACTTGATTTTGGGGGCATTTGAGGCACATTTATACAATTAACCAGAGATCTGATCTCTGGTTAATTTTATAAGCGCTAATTGCTACCGTGAGCTCACAGTAGCAATAACCAGCCACTTGTAAATTTGCCCATTTGCGAGCGGGCGATAAATTAGCGCACCACTTGTAATCTAGCCGTTAATTTATATTGCAAAGATTTTTTTACTTAAATTTACTAAATATTTTATATTACAATTTTAAAGTGTTGATATCCACTTAAGTTAGACAAGTATTTTTTTTTTAAGTGGTTTAATGTGCTTCACTAAATAAATAGCTGAAAGAGATTTGTGCTTAATTAAAACCAAAACTAGTCTTTATATGTTTGTGTGAGTTGTGTATGTGTTTGTATATGTGTACACATTTAAATAATAAAGACCCAAGAAAAACGTTTATCAAGGACAAACCTCTAAATTTTTGACAATATCCACTTTTTATATAATTGAATACAGTTGTAAGCAGCTTTTTATGTTAATGAAAAATGTAAAAACAAAATAAAGATCTCTTCTGAGTGATGATTAAATGGAATACTTTGAATCATTTCTTCACATCAATGGGCAGACATTGTCTACTTGTGCATCTATACTATAATCGCGTTGTAATGCGTCCGTCACCGTTGCCAGTTGCGCACGCATCCTCAAAGGAATGTTGGCTACGCAAGTCAGCCAAAAGAATGTTGGCTGCGCGCACAGCCAGAAGAATCCATCTGGATGCAGCGTAGGCAAACAAAGCATTAAGAAAGAAAAAAAACGCAACCGCACTAAATAACAAAAAAAACACGTAACCGCCCACACAAAATAACAAAAAAAACTAACTGCCCGCACAAAGTAATAAAAAAACGAAGTATAACATAGAAAAAAAACAACCGCCCGAACGAAGTATTAACAAAAAAAAAAACAAGCGCCCACAAGAAATATTAACAAACACCTAAACCGCCAACCCCCACATCGCAAAATAAAAAAGTAATTAACCCCTAATCTGCAAATTAAACACAAATATCATAATTAAAATATTAACCCCTGAAACGTCAACCTCCCACATTGCAATAAATCTAATTAACCTATTAACCCCTAAACCGCCAACCCCCAAATCGCAATAAACCTAATTAACCTATTAATCCCTAAACCGCCAACCCCCCACATCTCAATAAATCTAATTAACCTATTAACTCCTAAACTGCCAACCCACCCACAACGCAAATGACTAATTTAATTACTAAGCCCCCTAACCTAACAACCCCCTTTAAAATAAAATAAAAAATCCTAACATTAAATTACAAACAATTTATCTAAAATTACAAAAATAAACACAATTATCAAAAATAAAAAAATAAACCTAATCTAATATCCCTATGAAAATAAAAAAGCCCTCCCAAAATAAAAACACCCCCTAATCTAAACTAAACTACCAATAGCCCTTAAAAGGGCCTTTTATAGGGCATTGCCCTAAGTTAAACAGTTCTTTAACATGTAATAAATAAAAAAGTCCCCCCTAACTGTAAAAACCCGACCCACCAAACCCCCAAAATAAAAACAAACACTAAAAAAACCTAAACTACACATTTCCCCTAAAGGGGCATTTCTATTGGCATTGCCCTTAAAATGGCATTCAGCTCTTTTACTGAACAAAAAACCCTAATCTAAAAAAAAAAAAAAGCCACCCAAAAAAATAAAAAAAAGCCTAAGACTAAGCCCCAAAAGGTACTCACCATTCCTGAAGTCCAGCGGAGAAGGTCTTCTTCCAGGCGGCTCCATCATCTATCTTCATCCGGAGTGAAGGTGGCGTGGAGCGGTGGTGCAGAGCTGGCTTCCCCGATGCGCAGATCCGGAGCAGCGGTCCTCAGCAGCGGCGGTCCACAGCGGAGTGGAGCTCCTCTTCATGTGATCATCTGCTGCAGACTGAAGATTGAATGCAAAGTACCCCATATTTATTGGGATACCTTGCATTCATATTGGCTGAAATTTTGAACATCAGCCAATAGGATGAGAGCTACTGAAATCTTATTGGCTGATTTGAACAGCTAATAGGGTTTCATTAGCTCTAATCCTATTGGCTGATTTAAAATTTTCAGCCAATAGGAATGCAAGGTGTCCCAAATTAAATGCGGTACCTTCCATTAAATTTTTAGTGTACGACAAAGATCGGATGAAGAGGAGCCTCCACGTCACTGAGGATCACCACCGCTGAAGACGGCCACCGCTGAAGACCGCTACTGATAACCGCCACTCCGGATCCGCGCATTGGGGAAGACTGCTTTGCACCTCCGCTCCGTGCTGCCTTTACTCCGGATGAAGATCGAAGATGATGGAGCTGTCTGGAAGAAGACTTTCATCGCCTGACTTCAGGAATGGTGAGTACCTATTTGGGGCTTATATTTAGGCTTTTTTTTTTTTTTGGGGTGGCTTTTTTTTTTTTTAGATTAGGATTTTTTGGGCTGTAAAAGAGATGATTGCCCTTTTAAAGGCAATGCCCATACAAATGCCCCTTTAGGGGAAATGGGTAGCTTAGGTTTTTTAGACTTAGTTTTTTTTATTTGTGGGGGGGGTTAGTTGGTTGGGGGGGTTTACTGTTAGGGGGTACATTATTTTTGTATGTAAAATAGCTGATTTCTTTAAGGCAATGTCCTACAAAAGGCCCCTTTAAGGGCTATTAGTATTTTATTGATAGATTAGGGGGTGTTTTTATTTTGGGGGGATTTTTTATTTTTATAGGGGTATTAGTTTAGGTTTAAATTTTTTATTTTGGATAGCTTTGTTTATTTTTTTCTGTAATTTTATTTTTTTTATTTTTTTGTTATATTAGCTTTGGGGTTTGTAGTTTTTTAAATATAGACTGCCCTCTGGGCCGTCTTATCACCTAGTGTATAATAATGTAACGGAGTGTAAAACGTAAGACATGCTCTAATGGAAAAAAGGTTGCGCAAGAAAGAAAGTATGTCCATTACCTACAACATACAAATACAGAATCTACCATCTTCTCAGCTGCTCTAGTCCCAAGAGGCCAGCTAAACACTCTTACAACAATAATAGAAGAAAATATAGCTAACATCACGGCGGATATCAGAAAATAGATTTAGATTAAAATATATCCTGTTTAACAAGATTACTGTAAATCCCATACTAATTTTATTTTTAAAAAATATAATAAAACCTGCAAATCACACAAACATTGGAGCAGAGACTACATGACCAGCTTTTTTACATTTAAATGTATGTATTTAATAACAATAAATGTGAATTGTTTTTACATTCTACACATGAAGCTTATTTGGGTTTATCCTCTGGTCTTGAAAGCATATGTTCCTTCCCTGTTTTTCATATAGATACTACGTAATCTTAAGACTGAGACACTAGTTCCAGTCTCTGTGAGTGATTTTGCCAAGTTACAGAATAATGTAGCTTGGACTTGACATACTAGACTATGCATATGGCCTAACTTGTATTGTTATGAAAACAAGAAAGAAGAAATAGAAAGGGAGATTGGGGTGCATATGTTTATAAAAATTAACAATTATGATTAGATTCAAATCTACAAATTTAGTAGCATATTGAAAAAACATAGAGAAAATTCAAAAATACACAAATGCAATTGCCTTCTGACCTCCAAGTGTCAAAAAGGCCTTAATTAGGAGGGTACATGTAGCCAGGTATAGAAGGAGTGTATAAAAACCGACACCAGAACCACGATTAAGGTCAGAGATGAATGCCCCTGCTTTCCCGGCCGATAACACGAAACATTGGGGTTGGATGGAGACACACCTTGTACCCTCTGTAGGTCCAAAAAAAGTGAAAGGGACAAAATAATAAAAAGGTGACACATTTTGGCCCGTATATGGGCCTTTTTCAAACCATTATATTATCATATTTAAATTTATAGTATGCCACAGAATATTTATGAACACACATATACATCCATACATTAATTAATATACACACATTAGGTTACACAGTCTCACACACACATAAACATTTTTGTTTTATTCTACATTTCACACATAACATTCATACAGTCCTTTTTATATTTCATAAACCTGAGACCTCATATCTTTGAGCCCTTATAACTTTATATGCAATATTTTTCTTTAATCATTTTTTTTTTAAAATAATTTTTATTTGAGGATTGTTACAAGGCATACATATAATACAAACAGTAAAGCCAAGTAAAGTTAAGAAATACATCATAGTACCACATATTTCCTATATACACTACACTTTTGGGCCTCAATAGGAAATGTCCACACTATAAGAGGTCAACTTCAATAAAGGAGACCACTTTTGGATCTCAGGTGACAAACCTCATTTTTTAATATTTTTTTTTTTTTCTTATTTATTTTATTTTTTAATCTTTAATATAAGTTTTCCACCTTGTATTATTGGACCCCCTTTTATATGCAAAAAATTAAGATGAAGCATACCCCAACAGAAATGGGGTAAATGTTGGGGGATATATCATCAGGGCCTCTCTGAGACCCAGCGCGTTAATACAATTTAATATAAACGTTAAGGTTAAATCATAACCATTAACATCTGAAAGTGTCGCTGTAGCACATTTACCAAAATAGGAAATAAGTAGCTTAACTAAATGATTTATATACTCTATGAGAACCTGGTAGGCCACATATAGGACATAACCTTAAACCATTGACATCTGAAAAAGTATCTGCAGCTTTAAAACACTTGTCAAAATAACTATAGTAAGAGAAAATTAAATGGAAAGGGTCACTTTTGGACACAATATCAAATGTAATCTTATTAAATCCACCTCATGTATGATAACTGAAGAACTCACCCTCGTCATAGGCCTCTCCTGGACCTCAATAATACAATTAAAATGGAGCTGGTTTATATCTATAGTAAGGGGAAAACTAACTGGGAAGGGCCACTTTTGGACCCAATATTGATTCTAGGGACCTCTTCTAACTTTTAAATAACCCATAATCTAAGGAACTTAGTCCAAATAGAATAACATGGCTACTCATATTCCACCTCTATTGAGTTTATATAGGGTGGGCATTATATGGGGTTATAAAAATTATATATTTGCTCTCTATTAGGGTATTATATTAACACATCTAAAAGCAACCCTGGCCACTATTAGGCCTTCAAAGAACCAAATAATATTACTTTAACTTTTTCTAAATACCATCCTAAAAATAACATTCATGAATAGGATTCTTTATCTTATACCGGCCCTTTCTGGGCTTGTAAGGATAGTAAAACATTTTTATATATGCATCTCTACGTTGAGACCCACACATACAGCATTTAGTTGTCTAATAAACCATATAAGTTGTGCATTTTCTATTAGAGTATTATATATTTCAACAAAGGTAGGGAGTGTATAAATTGCACTAGCCACTGTTATAATGAAACACTCTTGTATATGAGCCACTATATTGAGTATCGTACATAAAGCTTTCAGTTTTCTAATGAACTACGTAAATTGTATAATTTTCGAATTTACTAATTTTCCCCCCATACCCAGTGAAGCCACTTTTGGACCTCAATGATCTCTGCCTTCAAATCTGAGGGTACAGGCCTCTTTTGGACCTGCATAATGAAGGATGTGCACTAAAGGAGAAGGACTGTCTTTTGTACACCAGATACAGTAATATTAGCCCTTAAACATCTAGTAGACGCCACTGTCTCTCCTAGTGGCTGGAGCAGAGCCAGGCTTCCCCTACTAACCATTTTATCTCATTTTGTACCATAAATTGAGAGTTATGCATATATCTAAGTAAGGGCCAATAATCCTAAAAATATAATATCACAGACACCTACAAATGTCATAGTAAATCAAGACTAAACTAAATGTGACCACATGGGCAGGTAATCCTAACATATCGGCCTAGGTATATAGACACTGAGCTAGAAGTAAGCTCAGGGGCCCAACAATGTAAAAAATGCTAACATGTGTCTCAGCATCGAGTAGACGTCTTTCAGGATAATGTCCAGGATCTAAGCTCATTGAAGGGTACAGTATATGATTAAAATACTGAATCCGACCTGGCACTCCAGGGTCCGCCATTATACTGAATGCATCATCCAACACCGACTCTGACCTGAGAACCTCCTGGTAAGAAATCTATCCAGTTTGGGGCTGAGTCTTTATATGAGCCCAGTGCATGCCACATCTTTAGGCCACAGCTTTTTCAGAATCCCAGGGTAATAGAGTAACATCGGGCTACCAGCACCTGGTACTCACCTGCAAGATCATACACTGGGGAGCCGGCCGCTCTCCCCCGCATGACTAAGCAAGCTGCAGCAGTCTGGATATCCCCATTAGAATAGTCACTATGGACCTCTGCTATGTCTTGCTTGCTGGTAAAAGACCCTCCGATCGCAGTCATTTTCTTCTCAGGTAATTCTTATTCCCACTGAGCCCCTGATTCACATGTGCCTCTCAAGCTTTCCTCTCCAGAGTTAGCCTCCCAATGCTCCCTCTCCGATAGAGCAGTACTGACAGGTGCGCCCTCATCACACATCTGTTGATGCTGCACACTCAGAACTGCATCCCCTGCCTCTGTAGGCCCGAAAGTCTTCTTTTCAGGAGCCCCTGCTAAAGCCATGAGATGATCAAATCTGTGGTGCATCTGCTGTTCAAATTCAGCAAATAGGTCTTGTTACTTATCATATAGGTCCTCCTCCATACTTAAGAATGTTTTATGCAGAGAATTTCAGTATACTCTGCTTACCCGGTTTCCCAGGGGGGGGGGGGGGGAGCTGAGATCTCTCTTCAGCTAAGTGTCCACTGTGTCCTGAAGTATAAATTTTTGCTGGTTGGATACTCAATCTTCAGATTACAGGCGGATTGTAAATCTATTTCACAGAGCTCCCAGTTTAGCAGCCATCTTAGGCCATAGCCCGGACACGCCCCCTTCTTTAATCATTTTTATTAGACAGTGTTATTATGAGTGTAACTGTACTTTTAGTAACTGTACTTTTTACTCGAGCATAACAATTAACCAGAGCTTTGAGGTTGCACTCTTCCAACATGCGTTAAATTCAATTGCACTCAAGTGAACAAGTTTACTTTCAACTCATAATACGACGTTACTTCCTACGTTTGCAAAGAGCTGTGATAAACCTCTTTCTGCTAGAGTGCAACAGCACGCCATTCGTAATCTAGCCCTAAATATATCCATATTTTTTAAATGTATATTTTCAAAACCTATGATGTATATCAAAATCCATGTTTTAAACTCATATTGATATGCTGATTTCATATCATATTTGTGCAATTCAATTTCTTTTCTTCATGAAAATTATGTAAAATGTTATCATAATAAATAATCAAGTATAATTTTATAATGCAGGTTCTGGTGCGGAGGAGAAAGAAGTAATTTCTGAGAAGCACGGCCATGTTCCATATTTTAGTGAAGAGGAGGAGGATTTTTTTGCCACACTACTGTTCTAAGCAACCCTAGCATCCATATCAGTATCCAAGGCAGATGCCGCAACATCATCATCACCACAGCAGCATCTTTAGATAGCATTCTCACATGCCACAGTAGCAACAGCATTCTCAGCTGGCACAGCTTCCAATGCAGCATCAAGCACCACTTCATCAGCATCAAGATCCACCCCCCCCGCCACCAATAAATGGCCACTATACTATTGTATAGACTAGTAACACCATCCCAGTTACTACAACAGAGGCAGTCAACTGGTTTTGCAGCTTATGTGGGGAGCACCACATTTTCATTGCATCTGCAGTAACAGTCAATTTGCAGTCATAGAGACTTCTCCGTCAGATCCACAGGGAGATGCATCTATCCCTACTACAACAGCAACAAGCTTACAGGAGACATCAGAACCAGCTGCTCAAAAGGACATGAAACCCCAAATTTTTCATTCATGATTCAGACAGAGAATACAATTTTAAAAAGCTTTCACATTTACTTCTATTATCAAATTTGTTTCAAGATAGGTATCGTGAAAATGTTACAACATTTTTCAATAAGAAAAAATCAAAACATTTAGTGAAACTTGCATCTCAAACCTAAGCCAGGTTAAAAAAAAATTTAAAACACAATATTTAGCGTCGGGCTGCCCGTTGTCTGAGGTCAGCAGTCAGCTGAGTTTGGGAAGGACCCAATTGTGAGGTTGTCCAGACGTGCCTGTCCGACACTCCATTACCAGTCTTCCCAGGAGATGTGCTTATCTTCACATGAACTCCTCCTTTTGGGGCAGGTGTCAGTACACCTTTCTTTCCGGAATACGACTACTTCTCACTACTCCAGCAGATGTTTTAGTGGCACTTATTCACAGGGCATAAGTTTCCCCAATTTTTCTTTTAGGTAGCATGTGTCCATGGGCATAGCATCAACATCAATAGATGGCTTGGCAGCAAAATGTGCAGGGTGGTTAAGTTAATAAACCAATTAAGTGCTGATTAAGTTAATAAACCAAGTATGACACATGTTATACTTGGTTTATTAACTTAATCAGCATAGGAATAAGGTCAATAAGGGAATACCATTATCCCAGTGCCAGGGACACGCTTCACTTTTCTCTTATATACAGTTTAGCTAGGACACATCATAAAGATAGGGACCATAGCTTGAGGAAATAATAATGTACATATCATTGCTAAGGGTACATAGGAACATTTGTGTGTGTTATTGGAACACTAATTTATATGTGTTTATGACGATGATTCATTGTATATAGGATTAACTCTTTCTATTTGATTATTTGTGTTTATATATATGTTCGGGGGGTGTTTAGCTCAAGGTCCTGGTTTCTATAGTCAAGGCAACGGTGCACTATGTAGTCAAGAAGAACCTATCAACTGTAATAATCATACTGGATATCTTAGGTTAAGCATATCATGATTCCCCCAGTTACAGCATAGCTGCAGATCCATTGTATATATGAGAGTGGGCCATGCAACAATTGTTTCACCGTATTGGATAGTCTTGGTAAAGGTGTGTACCAACTAACCAATATGAGTGCAGATAATGCTTTTTAAGTGAGTCTAATGTTAACCATTTTATCAGGAGGCTAGGAGTACGGCGCAAGCAGAAAAGCATCACCCTTTATCTTTATTTGCAGAAACAACCTCAGTTTTACCCCGGGGACTATGTGTTACCCCTTTGCTTTTAAATATTTACAATAAAAGTTGCTTTTATTCCCACTCTGTGCTCCTTGGAACTTTTGTATTTTCACGTATGTTTATGCCTGCCATTGTTTCCAGTGATACAAGATACATATACAATGTAAACTTACCATAAATTGTGTTACTTATTGGCCACACTGTCAGGCATTACATTACAGCCTTTGGCGTCAGAGGATTCTATACCTTTAAGAGTCAACTTCATGTGTTAGTACTTCCGCTAATTAAGTTGTAAGCTTTTTTAAGGAGCAAATGTTTGTGTATATGCAGTCCCTGACAAAGTACCTACAGGCAGGTAACGCGTCGGACAGTTTGTTTGTTGGGTTCCTCTTCGGCCCTGCTGTACCCTGTCTTTTTAACGGATGAACGAATAAAGTTTGTATTTTACCCTCACACAGCTTGCGGTTTCAGCTTTTGCCGTACAGGAACCTCTTGCTCTATTTAATTTTGGAGATATGTGCTTGATTATACTTTAATATGTAAATACATATTGATATTTAAATAAGAACATTATGCCAACTAGTCCCATACCTTGGCCAACACAAAATATTACATATAACTACAAATTTACAGCTAGATTACGAGTTATGCGCGCTATAGGGAAAACGAATGCAGCTAAAATTGCGTTATTTAACCTCCTATAGCGCAGACATTACAAGTTTTTAAAAACCTGGCTTGTGCGTGGGATATGTTGCTTTTAAGCTCTATACCGCACAAAAAACAAGCGCTGTTTTGACGTGCTCGTGCATGCTTTCCCCAAAGACATCAATGGGGAGAGCGGGTCAGAAAAAAGTCTAACACCTGTGATTGCGGAAACAAAAGCTCCGTAACGCAGCCCCATTGATGTCTATAGGAAAAAAAAACTAACGTTTAAACCTAACACCCTAACATAAACCCAGAGTCTAAACACCCCTAATCTGCCACCTCCAACATTGCCGCCACCTACATAAAGTTATTAACCCCTAATCTGCTGCTCCCGATATCGCTGCCGCCTAAATAAAGTTATTAACCCTAATCTGCCGCTCCCGAAATCCCTGCCACTATATTAAAGTTATTAACCCTATTCCGCCACACCCCAACATCGCTGACACTATATTAAAATGATTATCCCCTATTCCGCCACACTCCAACATTGCCGCCACTAAATAAAGGTATTAACCCTTAAACCTCTGGCCTCCCACATAACTACCACTTAACAAACCTATTAACCCCTAAACCGCCAGCCCCCCACATCACAACCTAAATAAAACTATATTAACCCCTAAACCTAACCCTAAACCTAACTAAAAGCTAAATTAAAGTTACAATTATTAACTAAATAATACCTATTTAAAACTAAATACAAACTTACCTGTGAAATAAAACCTAAGATAGCTGCAATATAACTGATAGTTATATTGTAGCTATCTTAGGTTTTATTTTTATTTCGCAGGTAAGTTTGCATTTATTTTAACTAGGTAGACTAGTTAGTAAATAGTTATGAACTATTTACTAACTACCTAGTTAAAATAAATACAAACTTACCTGTGAAATAAAACCTAACCTGCCTTACACTAAAACCTAAAATTACAAAAAATAAAAACCTACCATTACAAAAAATAAAAAGACCTACCATTACAAAAAATAACAAATTAAATTATCCAAAAAATAAAAATTAATCCTATTCTAATACCCTTAAAAAAAGCACCCCAAAATAAAAAAGCCTAATCTAGAATAAACTACCAAGGGCCCTTAAAAGGGCCTTTTGGGGGCCCTTAAAATGGCCTTTTGTAAACATTGCCCTAAAGTTAACAGCTCTTTTGCTACAAAAGAAAACAAACACCCCCTAACAGTATACAAACCCACAAAATAAAAATAAAGTAAAACCTAATCTACCCATTGCCCTGAAAAGGGCATTTGTATGGGCATTGCCCTTAAAAGGGCATTTAGCTCTTTTTCCTGCCCTTAAAAGGGCATTCAGCTCTTTTATGACCTGGTCAAGCCCTAATCTAAAAATAAAAACCCACCCCAAAATGAAAGAAATACATTACACAAAATAACAAACAAGTTATCAAAAATAATAAAAAGTATTCCTATTCTAATACCCATTTAAAAAAAAAAAACACCCCAAAATAAAAAACCTAATCTAGAATAAACTACCAATAGCCCTTAAAGGAGCCTTTTGTAGGGCATTGCTCTGAGTTAAACAGCTATTTTACCTGAAAATTTATTTTCCACTAACATTACAGACCCCCACCCCCCAAACCCACAAAATAAAAAAAAACTATCTAAAAAAACCTAAGCTACCCATTTCTCTGAAAAGGGCATTTGTATGGGCATTGCCCTCAAAAGGGCATTTAGCTCTTTTGCTGCCCAAACCCTAATCTAAAAAAAAAACACCCAAAAAACCCTTAGAAAAAACCTATCACTAACCCCCTACGATCCACTAGAATGATTTGAACAGCCAATAGGATTTTAGCAGCTCTAATTCCTATTGGCTGATTCAAAATTTCGGGCCAATAGGAATGCAAGGGACGCCATCTTGAATCGCGTACCTTGCATTGAAGATTCAGTGTATGGCGGCGACCATATGAAGAGGATGCTCCGCACTGGATGTCTTCAGGATGGACCCGCTCCGCGCCGCCGGGATCAAGATAGAAGATGCCGCCTGGATGAAGACTTCTCGCCACCTGGATGAGGACTTCACCGCCTGTATGAAAATAGAAGAGGCCATCTGGATGAAGACTTCTCGCCGCCTTGATGAGGACTTCGCTACCTGGATGAAGACCGTTCAAGCGGGACTTCAAAAACTGTAAGTGGATCAACGGGGGTTAGTGAAAGTTTTTTTTTTAAGGGTTTTTTCTGGGTTTTTTTTTCAGGGCAATGGGTAGCTTAGGTTTTTTTTTAAGTTAGTTTTTTTATTTTGGTAAGTTGGTTGGGTGGTGAGTTTTACTGTTGGCGGGGGGTCTTTGTATTTTTTTTTTTTACAGGTAAAAGAGCTTTTTAACTTAGGACAAAGCCCTACAAAAGGCCCTTTTAGGAGCTATTGGTAGTTTATTGTAGGCTAGTTTTTTTTTATTTTGATAGGGCTATTAGATTAGGTGTAATTCTTTTTTATTTTGGATAATTTTGTTTGTTATTTTTCATAATTTAGTGGGTTTTTTTTTGTAATTTAGTCTTTTTTATTTTTTGTAATTAGATAGTTTGTAATTTTTAGAGTAGTGTTAGGATTTTTTATGTGTATTTTAGTTTAGTTCAATTGGTAGTTAGTTTAATTTTAGTTTAATAATTATATTAGTTTAATTGTTAGTTTAAACTTAGTTCTTTTAATTTGACAGGTAAGTTTTACTTTAATTAAGAAACGGAAATTGTAATTTTAATATAAAGTTAGGGGGGGCGTTAGGTTTAGGGGTTATTAGTTTAATTTAGTTTATTGCGATGTGGGGGCTTTCGGTTTAGGGGTTAAAAGTTTACTTTAGTATATTTTGTTATGGGGGCTTGCAGTTTAGGGGTTAATAGGTTTATTATAGTAGCAGTGGTGTAGGGCTTTATAACTTTAGTATATTGGGGGCGATAAGGGCGGACAGCAGATTAGGGGTTAATTATATTTAAATAGTGTTTGCAATGCGAGAGGGTGGCGGTTTAGGGGTTAATACATTTATTATAGTGGTGACGATGTCGGGGAACGGCGGAATAGGGGGTTAATATTTTTTTTTAGTGGCAGCGATATCAGGAGCGGCAGATTAGGGGTTAATAAATTTAATATAGTGTTTGCGATGCAGGAGGGCCTCGGTTTAGGGGTTACTAGGTAGTTTATGGGTGTTTAGTGTACTTTGTAGCAGTTTAGTTATGAGTTTTATGTAACATATTTGAAGAGTAAAACTCATAATTACTGCTTTTAGATGGCGTTATGGATCTTGTCGTTTTAGGCTGTAATGCAGGTTTTTTTAGCCTCACTGCAAAACTCGTAATGGCAGCGCTATGGGAATCCCATGAAAAAACATAATTTTTACGAGTGCTGTACTGATGTTGCGTTACTGGCTAAAAGGCTTGCGGTACAAATATACCGACTTGTAATGGCTGCGGTGCTGTTTTAACGCTGAAATGGCCATTTTTCAGCATTAAAACCTTTTTAACCTCTCCACCACCTCTGAGCAAATAATGGGTGATTGACAGGCCCTGCTCTTGTACAATTGGTATCACAAGAGCAAGCAGTGGCACTGTTCAAGAAGAAACTTGTGCAATAGTAACTATGAACAGCATTTGTGTGGTTTCCAACGCCTGCTTGTCGTAAAGACAAATGTTTCTTTTTATTTGTGAAGAACACATTTATTAAAATAACATAAACACTGGCAAGGCACAGAGGATGGTGATTAATTTTGTATGTGGTACAGAAGTAACCTGGTTATAAATGACGGCTAGAAATTATTTATACTCTGATAACAATGGAAGATCAGACAGTTCTCCAATATCTCCCTCTATGTTTTGATATAGTGTTTATGTGTATGATGTATTGCTATTGCCAACGTATCCCAGCTCATTAAAGGGACACTGAACCCAAATGTTTTCTTTTGTGATTCAGATAGAGCATGAAATTTTAAGCAACTTTCTAATTTACTCCTATTATCAAATTTTCTTCATTCTCTTGGCATCTTTATTTGAAAGGCAAGAATGTAAGTTTAGATGCCGGCCCATTTTTGGTGAACAACCTGGGTTGTTCTTGCTGATTGGTGGATAAATTCATCCACCGATAAAAAAGTGCTGTCCAGAGTT
Organism: Bombina bombina; assembly: GCF_027579735.1. NCBI lineage: Eukaryota > Metazoa > Chordata > Amphibia > Anura > Bombinatoridae > Bombina > Bombina bombina. Next base: position 309,841,009 of record NC_069504.1, on the reverse strand, counting down.
AAAAAAGAAAGCTTAGATGCCTTCTTTTTCAAATAAAGATAGCAAGAGAACGAAGAAAAAATGATAATAGGAGTAAATTAGAAAGTTGCTTAAAATTGCATGCTCTATCTGAAAATTTTGGGTTCAGTGTCCCTTTAAACATTACTGCTTGCATTAATACATTTATTTGTGCTATTCTCTATGTACTACAAAAAAACTTGTTTTAGAACAATGTAGCAAGAAATACATTGCTGTATATTAAAAAAAAACTGTTTATTATTTGACAAACAACTACTTAAACTTTTACCATTGGTAAGATAATAAAGAACAATCAAGAATATAAAGAAAATAAATGTATCTCCAACTCTCTGCCAAGACAGCTGTAGAATCATGTTGTTCAGCCTGCTTGCCTGCAATAGATCTTAAAACGTTTTAGAGTAGACAGCAAATTTTACTTTGTGATTTTAATAGGACTGTTTATCAAACAAATACCTACCCTGTCACTTTAGAGAGGTTTACTATTTCACTAAAATATCCCTTTAAATTACTAAATTATCTGTTGGTCTCACATAAACATTACTTTTGTCGTACCTGTGTTTCTAAGTGTCATTTTTAACTCCTTATCAAACACAACTTTGCTTAAAAAAAAATCTAAATTTTTCTGTATATGAATTGAAGATATCAGCTCTTAAATATTGCAAAAGACACTGCATACAGCATGAATGTTTTAAAATAAAATACAATATGCAGTTTTATAAAATATGGAATAGTCTAGTGATACACAACTTGTTAAAATCCTGGTATGTTTGTTATTTATTGCCTATGATTGTGATTATTTAGGGCCAGAGGTAAATGGTAGGGATGTACATTTGTTTCATTACGAATATCAATTCCTAACGAAAATGCAGATATTTTTGGCTCCCCATTAGCAAGGTGGATCCCTTCTCCTTTAGTGTAGATGGGGGTACACTAAACCAAACTTCTTTAGATTTCAGGGCCGCGCTAATAGGACAATTCCCTACTTTTTCAGTGTAATAGGAGAATTAGGCCCTGAACTCTGTGAAGAAGGGTCGGAATAGCACCTCCCCCCACCTGCTCTAAATGAGAAGGGATCCACCATGTAGCCGGCTGTCGAGCCACGCTAAGAGGAGCATAAGCGCGGCGCTGGAGTCTATGAAAAACAAGAGGATTAGAGTGACTCCCCCAGCGGGCTACAGGTAAGTATTAATGTAAATGTTAACACATATTCAGTATTCGGTTCATTTTAAACTAACCAAATACCATATAGTGCAGCACATAAATATTCGGAAAAACGAATTGTTCCGAATATTCGTTCAAATGATTAGTCTGAAACAAATTATTCAGTGTTGCACAAGTCTAGTAAATGGCCTCTAACACTGTACTAAGCAATCGCTGGCCTTCAATAAAACCGATTTGTAAAAAAGAATATCTTGCAGAAAAAAGTTCCCACAACATCACACTTCGAAAATTAGTTAAATCCATAAAGATTTGTTCCCACCCCTCAGCACATCCACACTCTCCATTGTAATCAATAGAATTTATCTCGTAGTCATTCTCCACTAGGCGCATAGAAGGAGTTCCACTAGGGAGGATACCGCATTACAAAGTCCACTTTCAGAACAAATTAATTAAACAAAAATTAAACCCACTTTAAATGTAAAAAAAACCTTAAAAACAAAAAGTAAAAGAGAAATTAAAAATATAAATAAAACAAGGCAACATCATCAGCTTTGAAATAGTGAGAAACACGGCTGCAATACAAGATAAGATCTATAAAGGCTTTATGAATTCCGCATGCTGGTCATATGTGTAAGAGAAAAATCATAGCCACCAAGCCCCCAAAACATCTTTCACTTCACTCAATGGGGCTACTTTATCATAACAAAACAGACATACACACACCTCATACAACAATAGACATCACCGACAGGAACACCCACCTAACAAAACTGTGCTAACTATGGTCTAGGGAAGCTCAATGAATTGCAAACATGATCTCACCTCACCTGCATCTATGAATCTAGGCCACCGGGTAGCATCCAGCTAGCTTGGGCAAACTACATCATTCTTAAAGGAATATTAAACAGATCTTGCCTTTGTGTAAAATGTGTGTTTGTCTCACGCTCCCTAAGCCAAAAAGCAAATTTAAATACCCAGCTTTTCCAACTGCTGGCCATCTAAAGAATGTGGAACACGTACAATTTTAAACTTAAGTAAAAGGTGTTTATTGTCCATTTAACAACATACTTCTGCGTAATCACTGGTGCAATGACAGCTTGTCAGTTCTTTGGCAAGCATTTTTTATTTTTTTTATTTAAATGTTTTTTTTTATTGAGGTAAACACATGTAAAACAGAATACGTACAATACATTCAGTTATCACAAAATATAAACAGTTGTACACATTAATACTACCAGGACACCTCAATTTTCTATATATTGAGTATACTATAAGTCCTTAAAGGGACATGAAACCCAAATATTTTCTTTCATGATTTAAAAAGAGCATACAATTATAAACAACTTTCTAATTTACTTCTATTATCTATTTTGCTTCATTCTCTTGAAATTATTTGCTGAAAAGCATATCTAGATATGCTTAGTAGCTGCTGATTGGTAGCTGTTCATAGATGCCTCCTGTGATTGGTTCACCATGTGCATTGCTATTTCTTCATTAAAGTATATATAAAGCATGAAGCAAATTAGGTAATAGAAGTAAATTGGAATGTTGTTGAAAATTGTATTCTCTACCTTAATCATGAAAGAAAATGTTTGGGTATAGTGTCCCTTTAATTATAAAAAAAAAAGAAAAAAGACACCGAAATGTGCAAGAGGCTTACCCCAAAAGAAGAGAAATGGCCACTCTTGGACCATGTGATGTACATATTGCATAGGAGGGTATTAATGAGGGGCTGGGTACAGAGTGGACCACTTTTTGTCTCTATAAACTAAATATTATGTAAAGGAAATCTAGTTAGTGTAGACTCTGAGATATACTGTCAATCAAATAGTACTCCCTTGTTATATAGGAAAATAAAGATACTACAGCATCAATATCATGTTAAGGCAGGGTTGGCAAATTATAGGATCTAACCTGACACATATCCTACTCACTTTGGGGTAAAAACTGCATTCTTTGACTAAGGGTACATATATATATATTTATTTATTATTCTGACATCTGAACAAATGTTGCTGAAGATAGACAGATATGGAGGATCCCTATCCTTCAGAATCCAGTTTAAATAATGTCTGTAATAATAAACTGCCAGTTAATAAATGCAACTCTGCTGCCTTGGTCGCTGGCAGCACAATGTCACATCTAGTAGCATGCTAGACAATTAGATTAGGTGAACGGGAGGCTATATGTGGTTTCAAGTAACACTGCTGTCTCTTACATGATATACAGTATGTGTAATATATACTCATCCAGAGGTAGAGTTAAGACATATCAACAATCAGGTGTAAGAGAAAAGGCTATAATTTTAAGTTCTAATAGGTATTAGGGCGTGATATACATACCAGCGAATAACACCTATGTTATAAACAGTTGCATGTAATAAAATGAAATAGCCTATTGAGAGCCAAGCTTAGTGCCTATAATATAAAATGGGAACATAGCACAGTAAACATATTAAGCTTAGATAGCTGCCTGCTGGATACTTTAGAATAGACAGAAGGTACAACGCCTTTAGGAATGACAATCACCCATATTGAAAACAGGGAGGCTGAAGATGGAAAGTTAAAATAGGGTATACATTATAAAAACTTGCAAAGGCACAGCAAACACAGACCTGACTAAAGCTGACGCGTTTCCTGACACACTCGGCACTTCATCAGAGCTAACAGGTGTGTAGTAATCCTATAAATACTTATTGGAGGCGTTAACACACCCCCTTCAGGTTCATAATACAATTCAAAATGTTAATGGTAACAAGGTATAAGGAACAACAATTTGTAAAAATTTACAGAACATCTTATGGGAAACCTATGTTATCTTAAACATGCATGTTACATCTTTAGCACAAGACACTGTGTACTATATGAAGTAGACAAAGAGTTCAATATTAAGCTGATATTTAAAAATTGTACAAATACCAAGCATCAGACCATAATTATGTGTTATAATAGTTCAGTAATGGGATCCTGTAGCCCTAGTATCACTTATCCGTCTCTATATGGAAAAATTAGAGCATCGCAAATATTGGAGTAAACAGAGTTTTAAAAGATCTGAACATTTAAATAAACAAGCTTAGCAATGTTAGGCTAAGAGTAACAAATGTCATCACTATGTAAACATCAAAAGTTGGCTCTCCAAAACACACTGACTGAAAGGACAAATGCTTACCCATGGATCATAGAACCCTCCCCCTAACATTCTATCTGGAACAAAACTCAAATGCCACAGTATAGTGATTAGTATGGGAACAGATCCATGACCATAGATCGCAAATGTACCTAAAATAAGTCAGTGTGGAACTAGACCTTTCAGTTCAAGAGCTTGTATTATATTAGCACACCTGAGGATTGCCAGATCTATCTATAAACAATTTAATATCAATAATTTTGTTGATACCTAAGGGGGCACCCGTCTTAAGAGTATGGATCCAAAATACCTCTTTGTTGCTAAGTGCAGCATACTTATCTCCCCCTCTGGGTCTTAGTCTTACCATTTCTATCCCTTGAAAACAGAAACTTGCAGTATTATCGTTATGTAGCGCAAAATGTTTTGCAACCGATGTCTTAGGGATCTCTGCTTCAAGGGATAGAAGATGTTCTCTAACTCCATCTTTTAACATCCTGGAAGTTAAACCTACAAATTGAAATTTAAAAATATTGCAAGTGAGTAAATATATTACAAAAGTAGAGGCACAGGTAATATGTTCCTTAATGTTATAAGTCAAACCAGTTTGTGTTGATGTAAAAGTATCCCCCACTGTGGCAAAACAGCTCTTACATGGTCTTAAATTACATTTAAAAAAACCTCCTCTGACTGTCAACCTATTTTTTGTTATGGATGCATTACATTTTTTTACTGAAATCCCTTCTTACTAGGTCACCAATTGTTTTGGCCCTACGAGAAATAAAGTTACAGCTATTGGATATATTTTTTAAATTTACATCTCTGTCCAGTATAGGTAACCTCTTATTGATAAGCTTACATATTGAATCAAATTTCTTACTATCAGCTCTATGTGAGTCCTTTTTTGTTTTATCTCTAAGAAGGTTTTCTCTGTTTTACCCTCCTACTTGATCTGCCAGATCTTTAAGGGTTAATCTATCATATCGTCTGTCACTTAGACGTGAGGCCAGATCCTCTGCATGAGCCCTGTAACTCTCCATATTACTGTGATTTCTCCTCAAACGGATGTATTGTCCCTTTGGTATCCCTTTTTTCTAATGGTGTGGGTGACACGAGTCCGCTCTTCGAATTGTGTTCCCTGATATTTCTTTCCTATAGACTTCTGTAATAATTTTGTTCCTACCATTACTTAACTTAACATCAAGATAAGGTATACATATATTTGAAGTATTATAGGTAAATTTCAAGTTATCATTGTTAATATTTAGATACCTTACAAAATTAGCCAAGTCACTATCTGTCCCATTCCAAAAAATAAGCATATCGTCTATATAACGTGTGTAATAGACTATATTATGCTTAAAATTATTTGGGTCCCCAAACAAAATCCTATTTTCAAAGTCTGCCAAATAGAGATTAGCATATGATGGGGCGAATTTCGCCCCCATCACAGTGCCTCTTTGTTGAATATAAAATTCACCATTGAAAATAAAATAATTGTGACTCAGGAGAAAAGCAGTTACTTCTAATAGACATTCAATCAATGCTGAGTCATAATTATAGTACTTCAATAACATTCTTTGCATTGCCTTAATACCTAGTTCGTGTAGGATACATGTATATAGTGAGACTACATCAATAGTCGCAAAACTATAATCTGGTTCCCACCTAAACTCATGTAATGGGATGTGCATTGCACTGGATGTGCATTGCTCTAACAACATATGTTCACATTTTCAAAGTGAACATTTTATAAGTGAGGCTTTAGCAATAGAATTATACAAGAACTGCACTCACTACTCAGCACAGTGCTGCTTATTAAGACAACATGCTGCCTATTGACATCTGCTGAAGAATTGCACACTACATCAAGCTAACCCTACTCTCTCTCGTCTGCTTTCAGGTACGTGAATAGAGACCCTGTCAATCTGTATACTATTCACTGCTCTCTGGTGTTTTTTTACTCTCCTGTAACTCTCTTCTGGTATGTGAATAGAGACCCTGTCAATCTGCATACTATTCACTGCTCTATGGTGTTTTTTCTCTCCTGTAACTCTCTTCTGGTACGTGAATAGAGACCCTGTCAATCTGCATACTATTCACTGCTCTCTGGTGTTTTTTACTCTCCTTTAACTCTCTTCTGGTATGTGACTATTTACATAGAGCAAATGTTTTTAGTTTTTTAATTTAGTCCTATATCTGTTGTACTGTTATCCAATGTCTTATTTCTAATGTTCATTTAATTGCCATGTGATGTTCAATCCTTATCAATACTTGCTATTATTCTGAAATTTATAGCTGTCTTATTCCATAGTTTTAACCTCCCCCAAATTTTATTGTTTGTTTACTTAACATCTCACCCTGACCAACTAAATCAACTAAATTTAGTGGACTCAGCTGACTGCCCTCCCTGCATATATTTCACACCAGTCTGGGATGTGCATTGCACTGGATGTGCATTGCTATAACAACATATGTTCACATTTTCAAAGTGAAAATATTATAAGTGAGGCTTTAGCAATAGAATTATACAAGAATTGAACAAGGATTGGGCAAGGGGCAAGAAAAAGGCAAGTACTTTTATAATATGTTTGATATACCTTACTGTTTTCTTATGCAATTGCTACTGTAATATTGGGCCTTATGTGTTTAACTGATTCCCTCTTTTGTATAAATGCCTAATATCTTCTTATTCCTTTTTGCTGCCTTTTGTCTCTATAACAAACTACATTATTCAATTACTCCTTCTCCCTCTCCACCTGCACTGTTCATTAGCCCATCTCTCTTAAACTCACCTTACTTTTGTACTCATGAACTTTACCTATTCCTAAACACTCTCTCTCCCCCCTGCACTTTGTCTCAAAAGCAGTCTCACTACTGCAAATCTGTATCTCATCTTATGTGCTTCTACTAACTGCTGGTGACATCTCCCCTAATCCTGGTCCCCAACAACTGCCTAGCCATGCACATCCATGTATACCATCCCACAGACTCAAAAAACAAAACTCTGACAACCTTACTCACATTCCTCTTGCATCTAAAGCCACTACCCCTTTCACTTGTGCACTCTGGAACTCTTGCTCTGTTTGCAACAAACTCACTTCTATACATGACCTCTTTATCTCCCACTCCCTCAACCTTCTGGCCCTAACAGAAACCTGACTCTCTCCCCTTGACACAGCATCCACTGTTGTTCTGTCCCATGGGGGTCTCCACTTCAGCCATGCTCCTAGGTCTGGTAATAGACAAGGAGGTGGTGTAGGTATTTTACTTTCCTCTCATTGCACCTTTCAACAAATACATCCCATCTCTTCCCTCACATTTACCTCATTTGAAACCCACATGATTCACTTATTCTCTCCTCTTTCTATACGTGTTGCAGTCATATACCGACCCCCTGGCTCCTCAACTCAATTTCTAGAAAACTTGGCTGCCTGGCTACCTTATTTCTTTTCCACAGACACCCCTTCCCTCATTCTTGGTGACTTCAACATCCCTCTTGACAATCCCACTACCTCCTCTGCAAAACAACTTTTGCAACTCACTTCCTCTTTCGGTTTATCACAATGGACTGTTTCTCAGACTCACAAAGATGGTCACTCCCTTGACCTGATCTTTAGCTATCGATGCACTCTCTCAAACTTCACAAACTCACCCTTTCCTCTTTCTGACCACCATCTCCTTACTTGCAACATATCATCCCTCCCTACAACTCTCCCTCCTTCTGCTCCTCACACCAAATTTCACAGAAGCATTATGTCATTAGAACAACAACAGCTTTCTAATTCCCTCAAACCTCTCCTCTCATCCTTCTCCTCCTTTTCCTGCCCTGACCAATCTATCTGCCACTATAAATCCACCCTTACCTCCGTCCTTGACAATCTTGTCCCTCTTACCATAGCTCGGAAATCAAACACTCATCCTCAGCCCTGGCATACTCCTCTGATACGATACCTACACAGATGTTCCCGTACTGCTGAGCGGCACTGGAGAAAATCTAGGAATTCAGCTGATTTTCAACATTACAAATTTATCTTGAACTCCTACTATTCTGCCCTTAATTTCCATAAGCAACATTACTTCTCTACTCTTATCTCTAATCTTTCTTCAAACCCAAAACGTTTGTTCTCCACTTTCAATACCCTTCTCCGCCTTCCCCCACCTCCTAATAAGGTTTCTCTGTCAGCTCAAGACTTTTCCAGCTACTTCAATAACAAAATCGACTCCATCAGAAATTAAATCAGCTCTCAACTTAATTCCTTTCTCTCACCCCCTCAAATGCTCTTATTCAACCACAACCCACATAACCTTAAACTTAGCTCATTCTCCCCTGTCACTGAGGAAGAAGTCTCGGCACTTATACTGCGCTCTCACCTCACTACCTGTCCCCTTGACCCTATCCACTCACAGGTACTCCCCTCCCTCTCTGCTACCCTCACCCCTATACTCACACACACTTTCAACCTCACCCTCAGCACCGGTATATTTCCCTCATCGCTGAAACATGCACTGGTCACACCCATCCTCAAAAAAACCTTCCCTTGATCCTACCTCCCCATCCAACTACCGCCCTATTTCCCTCCTCCCTCTTGCATCAAAGCTTCTCGAAAAACTGGTTTATGCTCGCCTATCCCATTTCCTTACAAAAAACTCCCTCCTTGACCCTCTGCAATCTGGATTTCATCCCCATCACTCCACAGAGACAACAATTGTTAAGGTTACCAACAACCTACTTACAGCAAAATCTAAAGGCCACTTCTCTCTGCTTATCCTCCTTGATCTGTCCGCAGCCTTTGACACTGTTGACCACCCTCTTTTGATCCAAAACCTCCAATCCTTCGGCATCTGTGACAAAGCCCTCTCATGGCTCTCTTCCTACCTGTCAAACCGTACCTTTAGTGTAGCCTTCTCTGGGGCCTCCTCTGCCCTGTCACCACTTTCTGTCGGAGTACCGCAAGGCTCTGTCCTCAGTCCCCTTCTCTTCTCAATCTACACGTCATCACTAGGTTCCCTAATAAAGTCCCACGGTTTACAATATCATTTGTATGCCGACGACACCCAAATCTACTTCTCTGCACCAGACCTATCTCCTTCCTTGCTAACCCGTATCTCCAGATACTCTCCCTCCCGTCCCCTACGCTCTGCTCATGACCTCCTACTCTCCTCCTCTCTTGTCACCTCATCACACTCCCGTTTACAGGACTCTCTTCTAGTTTTAAAAGCTTCAAGTGCTCCCTAAAGACTCTACTGTTCAGGGATGCATACAACCTACATTAACCTTTCCTAATACCAGTTCCTCTCCTCCATTGCTATCCCCTGAACCCCCTTAGCATGTAAGCCTAAGAGTCCAGCTGTTTCTAGATCACCTTCTTAAGAGCTGACTACAACAGTGCAACTCTTGGCAGGGCCATCTACCCATTTGATCCCTATAATTGTTTTGTTGTACTCCCCCTTTGTTTATAGCACTGCGGAATCTGTTGGCACTCTACAAATAACCAATAATAATAATAATAATGATCTAAGAAGATGTTTAGTGTCTTTAATAAACCCAGGAAGTGACTGTACAACTGGCTGTAGTTGGGCATCTAACCATTCACCCAGTTTTTCTCCTAGTGAGCCTATGGATGAAATTATGGGCCTGCCTGGGGGGTTAGTAAGGGACTTGTGCACTTTGGGTAAAAACTTACAGATCGGAATTCTGGGATATTCAACAAATATAGATGTACAGATCTTGTTAGAAATAATACCTTTATCTCTTCCCCACATCTAATAGATGTTTAAGCTCTGTCTGAAATTGTTTAGTTGGATTAAAAGTACATTTTTTGTAAGTTTCTAAATCCTCTAGCTGTCTGAATGCTTCATCTAAATATTGTTTCTTATTTAAGATGACAATAGAACCACCTTTATCAGAGTCTAGCACCACTATATCTTTGTTCTTAATAATTTTATCTAAGGCACATTTTTCTTTTTTACTCAAATTCATATATTTTTTATCACCCTTTGCAGAGACCTGTTCAGCCAACTGTGTTAGATCTTGTTCTAAGATAGAATGAAACACCTCTATTAGGTCAGTGCGTGCATTTACTGGGTAAAAAACACTGGATTTCCTATTTCTTACTGATTGTTGTTTTGTTTTACAGCAAGTTACCTCATTATCAAGCTCTAAATCACATAAGGTGACAATATCACATAGTTCAAAGAAAGTCCATTTGTCATTAAGTGATACTGATGTTATCACATCTAGCGGGCTCTCAATAAATAATACAGTGGTCTCCTTATTAAAATGTTTCCTCAGTGTGATTTTACGTATGAATTTATTTAGATCCAAGATGGTATTAAAAAGGTTGAAATCCTGTGTTGGAGAAAATCCAAGACCTTTAGATAAGACAGCTTTTTCAAAGTCATTCAGTCTGACATCTGATAGATTAATGATTTTTAGTTCTTGTTTGTTCTCGAACCCTTGAATCTTTGTCTGCTCGGATACCTGGGGATTTGAGGTGCTTGTGCATCCATCCCTTTTTCTTCTGTTAAATTTGACTCCTTTACCCCGTTTTTTGGCTTTGCTCCCATTTCTTCCACAGATCTTATAAGGGGTTTGATGGGAGTCATTGTTGATTTTGGTGTATTAGATACCATAGAGCCTGTGTCATCATTAGAGGTAGTATTTTCAAAGCTCGTAAACGTTACTTTTTTGTTCTTGTTTTTACATTTATTACCATTTTTATTTTTTTATTGGAATTTTTGATTGCTGCATTTCAATTGTATACAACGGACAGTTCATAATCCTTGCAATCTCTTGCATATTTCTTGTACTTGTTATCAGAAAGCTCAATGGCCATTTTGTCCACTGTCTCATCCAACTGTTTTTGGAAAGCCAAAAACTTAGAATCATCTTTGTACTTTTCCAATTGGGTTTGCAACTGATCAATTTCCTGCAATAAGGTATCTCTCTGTTCCTTCTTAAAACAAATTAGTTTCTCCATTAATATAATAGAAGAATCAGAAAGTGCTTGGTTCCATCCAGTCATAAATAATGGAAAATCCTTATGAAAGGCAGGACATTTTTTAGTCTCAAACCTTGCAGTATTTTCTTTTCTTTCACATACAGACTCAAGAACTCAATATCCCACCATAGTTTTAACTCTTTAATGTGCAATTTCTCCTTTTTAGAAAACAAAGTTCCCAGTTTCATTTTAAAATCATTGCCTGGTACTATGCCTTTAAATACATTCTCAAACAGCCTTTTCCTGCTATTATCATTATGGGTTGCCATGTCCCTTATTGAACGTCAAAGAGACAATATAGGATAAATAAGGTTCAATTGAAACCATATAACAGTTAGTCAGTCACTGTAGGAGAATACTCAGATTCCAAATAGATACAGTGGTTTGTGTTGGACTGACACTGTGTTTAAATAGGTTTGTTACAGAATAAATAAATCAGTGATTATATCCTTCAACACTGTAAAGTAGTAATACCTTTTTGTATATATTATATCCTATGCAATCATAGTAAAATAAGTGTCGAATTAGACGATATAGCAGTAAAAGTCCTTTACCCCTTTAGTGGTTATTCATATCACGTACCTTGACTCAGCCGATAATCTTCAGACCATAATAACTGCTAACTCGTGTCCGGGTAAACAAGGTAATCCTTTACAAACTTTGTTAAATGAGTTGCAACAACTTAGAACACCGTCTATAACCAGACAGCATCCGGCTTGTCTTTCCGGTATTGAAAGGGCTCTCCCACAAACCCTCTATAAAACAAACTAATAGAATAGACAGAAGGTATAACACCTTTAGGAATGACAATCACACATATTGAAAACAGAGAGGCTGAAGATGGAAAGTTAAAATGTCCATTTTAATGTCCAATTTTAATAAAAGGCACAGCAGACACAGACCTGACTAAAGCTGACGCGTTTCCTGCCACACTCGGCACTTCATCAGAGCTAACTAACAGTTGTGTAGTAATCTTATAAATACCTATTGGAGGCGTTAACACCCCCCCTTCAGGCTTGTAATACAATTCAAAATGTTAATGGTAACAAGGTATAAGGAACTACAATTTGTACAAATTTACAGAACATCTAATGGGAAACCTATGTTATCTTAAACATGCATGTTACATCTTTAGCACAAGACAGTGTACTATATGAAGTAGACAAATAGTTCAATATTAAGCTGATTGTACAAATACCAAGCATCAGACCATAATTATGTGTTATAATAGTACAGTAATAGGATCCTGAAGCCCTAGTATCACTTATCCGTCTCTATATGGAAAAATTAGAGCATTGCAAATAGTGGAGTAAACAGAGTTTTAAAATATCTGAACATCTAAATAAACAAGCTTAGCAATGTTAGGCTAAGAGTAACAAATGTCATCACTATGTAAACATCAAAATTTGGCTCTCCAAAACACACTGACTGAAAGGACAAATGCTTACCCATGGATCATAGAACCCTCCCCCTAACATTCCATCTGGTATAAAAGTCAAAAGCCATAGTATACGGATTAGTATGGGAACAGATCCATGACCATAGATCGCAAATGTACCAAAAATAAATCAGTGTGGAACTAGACCTTTCAGTTCAAGAGCTTGTACTACATCAGCACACCTGAGGATTGCCAGATCTATCTATAAACAATTTAATATTACTAATTTTGTTGATACCATAGGGGACACCCATCTTGAGAGTATGGATCCAAAAGACCTCTTTTTTGCTAAGTGCAGTGTACCTATCTCCCCCTCTGGGTCCTAGTCTTACCATTTCAATCCCTTGAAAACAGAAACTTGCAGTATTATTGTTACGTAGCGCAAAATGTTTTGCAACCGGTGTCTTAGGGATCTCCGCTTCAAGGGATAGAAGATGTTCTATAACTCTATCTTTTAACATCCTGGAAGTTAAATCTACATATTGAAATTTACAAATATTGCAAGTGAGTAAATATATTACAAAAGTAGAGGCACAGGTAATATGTTCCTTAATGTTATAAGTCAAACCAGTTTGTGTTGCATAGGATATAATATATACAAAAAGGTATTACTACATTACAGTTTTGAAGGATATCATCACTGATTTATTTATTCTGTAACAAACCTATTTGAACACAGTGTCAGTCCGACACAAACCACTGATGCTAGATACTTTAGCTGACTGATCACCAAAACAAATAATAAAACAATGATCAGAAAAGTAATTATAACAAGACAGAGAACTTACCAAAGCGGAAAACAACTAAAAGAAAAATAAATAAAATGTATACTCTACTCTAATGAAACACAGAAGCTTTAGGAGAGTAGACACCGGTAAGCCATAGCATCAATTACCCTATTCCTATTTTAACTCGGTGATCATTCTGTTCCAAAGTAAACCATATCCAGAGGAACTTAAACATAGCAGTATTGAGTCCACATGTCCCCTTAACATCATCAGTCTTGTAGATTTCATCCAGAATCTTAATATGAATAAAGCACTTCAACTGTGAGGTTGGAAGAGTTATTTCCATAACTGCCATTATTTCCTGAATAGAGGACACTGTATACAGGTTATGCAACTTCAGGGGATCAGTGGCTCAAAACGCTGCAATGTGGGACTGGGGTGCCCTAGCTGTTTTCCCCAATCGTCTCGGTGAAAATCTTTACCAGGACAGATATCAAACAGATGTTCCTTAGCAGTCCCTCTAGCCTCAATGTGTGCTATGCACATGTCCTTCTCCTCTTGTTTGCAGCCGTCAGATATATGCAGCATATGCGGGGATAGTGCTGAAGCTGTTGCTGTCCACTGGGTAGGCATTTAGCATGGGCTTATTGGTATTTGCCTTGGTAAAGGCAGCATTCAGGGTATCAGTTAAAATGATCTGGGTGTTGTCCAGGAGTCTAACAACTCAGTCAGAATGTGGAAATATTCCATGTCAGTTGTAGATATATAGCATACTGGGAGAGATTGAGTTCTAATGGTGATATCAAAAAATAATGTAATATAGCTACCAATTGTTAGATATATCCTTCTAATGGCTTCTGTAGAGGTACAGATATGAATATGTAGTGGGAAGTAAGAAGATTACACTACTCAATATCCCAGTCACAATGTGTAAATGACAGCCACGTGGCCTAACTGAAGAACATAGGCAGAGTAAGTGATCTTGAGAGTTTCCTCTAAACCCTTCGATTTCTTGTTTGCTGTAGCAGCTTTGGGATATATTATTGTTGAGTATGCATCTTTTCACAAAATAACAATAAAATAACTCAAAAAGAACCAAAATGGAAACAGGAGCTCCTCCAAGACACACCTTGCCGTTTCAGCTGTAGGCTCCTCCCCCTTGGCAAGCATTTTTAATGTAATCATTTACCAAAAAGTCTGTTACTTCAGTGCATCTTTCAGACCCGGCATAAGTATTAGTATGAACAGCATCTAAGTATTTTAAAATACTTCACCTCTGTTATTAAATGTACTTTGTTCTCTGTCTTTCTTTTTTGAAAAGCATACTTAGGTAAGCACAAAAGCAGCATGCACTACTGGGAAATAGTGGTTGCAAATGGTGGCTACACACATATGCCCTTTTGTGATTCACTTAGCTCCCAGCAATGCATTGTTGCTCTAAGCTGACTTTAACTATATATTTAAGCCCTTTGCAGGGTTAAATACATTGTTATATGCTAGCAGCATTTCCATTAAGCAGTTTTATGTTCCTTTTACATAAAGGGCTTCAAATATTATCCAGCGGAGGCAGCATTTAGGGCGATTGACAGTAATGGTCAAGAGCTGGGGGGGACACAGGAGAAATACTCGTGCTATGATAATTGCATTCTGATAACAAGCTCACAGGTTACCTAATTGGAAACCTTATATGTCCATCGGTTTCTACATGGGGCCCAAATACTTTACGTTCACAAATGTTTTTCAGAGCATTTTAGCCTTAAAGGGACAGTATACACCAATTTACATATAACTGCATGTAATAGACAATACTATAAAGAATAATATGTACAGATACTGATCTAAAAATCAAATATAAAACCGTTTAAAAAAAATGTTTACAACTTACTTAGAAGCTTCCAGTCTAGCTCTGTTTAAAAGGTTACTGGAACCTATCAGACCCTCCCCCTTCCGTTGCATATGAAAAGACCCTTTACACAAACAGAAGCAAGCTGGAGTAGGTATACGTCAGTATTCTCCTAAAACTTTAGGGCTTGGTTAGGAGTCTGAAAATCAGAGCAATGTTATTTAAAACTACGCAAAAAAACGTTATGGGCTATATAAATAGATCATCTACAAAACATTTATACAAAGAAAAAACGAGTGTATAATGTCCCTTTAACAAGGATTCCAGCTTTTTTTTATAGCCACTACGTTTTTTCAGCAGTTTTAGTGTATCATATATCAATAAACTAATTGTTCACATGCAGTTTCATAAATATAAAAAAGCATTTCAACACAACCTTTTGCATCTATCTACATACCAACTACCTCAAAGGACATTTTTTTTATTTCTTCAAATCAGCACTTTATGGGGCATTAAACTCCAAAACATATACAAGTGTGTCAACTAAACATACCAAAAAAAAGGCATAAATTGTTTAAAATGATTAAACTAACAGGAAATGTTAGGGACACATTACTTTTACATGATAAGGACAACTACAGGAGCTCTATTGGTAGACCGGGATGCTTCTACCAGTGTGGAAAGAAAAATTGGACAGGATATTTGGTTTAATAAAATTTAAAAAATACATATTTAAAACATTTAAAATATTCTCTTTTGGAATTGAATTTTTGTTTTAAAGAACTTAAAAAAAAGAATACAAAACTAATCTTTAAACAAATATTTATAATAGTTTTATTTTATATCCTTTAAAAAAGATTTCTCTTATTCACAGTAAACAATTTATAAATAAAGTTTTGTTCATAATGAATAAAGAGAAAAGGCTAATCTTCTGAATTGAATTTAAAGGGACAGTCAAGTAAAAATGAATCTTTCATAATTCAGATATAGCACATCATTTTAAACAACTTCCCAATTCCCTTACTTCCATTATATGTGCACAAACTTTTTATATGCCTACTTTTAAAAGCATCAGCTCCTACTGAGCATGTGCAAGATTCACAAGATATACATATGAATTGTTTTCATTGGCTGATGGCTGTCACATGTAACTCATTTTGACATTTGTCAGAAAAAAAATCATTTGAAATTCAAATCAAGTGCTTTTTCATTGTCTATGTATTATGCATTTATTGATTGTGTTAATATACTGTGTTTAGAGGCCCTTTAAACATTTAGAGATCACTCATATAAGCAGAAATAATGCTACTAGGTCTTGTTTTATTTGCAACATGATCTACTAAAATGTGGAAGAAATTATATATATTCTGCTCGGTAATGTGTTTTTCAAATGGTTGCTACTGTTTACTATCCAAATCTTAGACTAAGCTCATTTTACAATGCTATTATATTCACTTAACAAAAGCAACTGAGCTTATTGTGACCATACAAAAATCACATTTAATACCAGTTTTCAGATCTCATAAAATCTGTGGTGCCTGAAGGATAATTAATACAGAAACACAACTGATTTCTAATCTCTAAAAATGTATATAATGCATATAAAAATAAAAGTACTCAAACATGCTAAAACTGTTTATTTGCATGAAAACAAGTTAAGTTAAAGGGACAGTGTATCATAAAATTAGTTTCACCCCAATATGTCTCCAAAGATGTTGTATACCAACAGCAACGTTTACAATGCATGGGTATAGTCCATTAGGTATATTTTTGTATATATATTTTTTCCACTTGTGCGCTAACACTGCTGAAAGTAAACTTTTAACACTTTTTAGCATGTGTATTACAAGTTGAAAGTAAAAAGTTAGCATGAGAGTGAAACCCGATGTGTGCTAACTTCAGGACTTCAGATATAACGGCCGCATTAACTTCTCCCCGTAGTCTTCAATGGAGCTTGTTTTAAAAAACAAAACATCACTCTTGCTCTAAGCTGACACTTTGTTAGACCAACTGCTCTAAAGCCAAGGAAGTTATGAATATTTTACATTCCAATGGTCTTCACATAGAAGAAAATGTTCTTTTTTTAAAAATATATATTTCTATATATGTATCTGTTTTTTTTTAAATATATACCTATATATCTATATAAATATATACAGTAGGTATATATGTATACATAGATATATAGAAATATAATTTTAAAATTAATAAGGACATTTTCTTCTAAGTGAAGAACATTTGAATGTAAAATATTTATTTTAAATACATAGTAAAAGATATCATTAAATGTTAAAAAATGATTTAAAATAATTGTAAAAGTTTTAAAGTATTTGAGTGGTAAGTGTTCCAAAGTCTGTATCTGTATATGTACATATATGTATATACATGTGTATATATGTGTTTATATGTGCAAATATGTATGTATGTATATGCTTATATACATATATAAACACATACATACACATGTATATACATGTATGTACATATATATATATACACCCATACACATATTTAGACATATATATATATATACAAGTCCTTAAGCCCATTCACACGTGCCATTTTTTGCAGGGTACATCGGTCCCACCCCTTGCACTCTCTCCCTGCCCCTCTTTTTTGCTCTCTCTCCCCCCTCTCTTTTGCGCTTTCTCTCCCCCTTTCTTTTGCGATCTCTCTCCCCCCCTCTCTTTTGCGCTCCCTCTCCCAGCTCTTTTGAGCTCTCTCTCTCCCCCCTCTCTTTTGCGCTCTCTCTCTCCCCCTCTCTTTTGCGCTCTCTCTCCCCCTCTCTTTTGCGCTCTCTCTCTCCCCCCTCTCTTTTGCGCTCTCTCTCTCCCCCCTCTCTTTTGCGCTCTCTCTCTCCCCCCCTCTCTTTTGCTCTCTCTCCCCCCTCTCTTTTGCGCTCTCTCTCCCCCTCTCTTTTGCCCTCTCTCTCTCCCCCCTCTTTTGCGCTCTCTCTATCCCCCCTCTTTTGTGCTCTCTCTCTCCCCCCCTCTTTAGTGCTCTCTCTCTCCGCCCCTCTTTTCCGCTCTCTCTCCCCCCTTCTTTTTCGCTCTCTCTCTCCCCCCCCTCTTTTGCGCTCTCTCTCTCCCCCCTCTTTTGCACTCTGTCTCCCCCTCTCTTTTGTGCTCTCTCTCCCCCTCTCTTTTGTGCTCTCTCTCTCACCCCTCTCTTTTGCGCTCTCTCTCCCTCCTCTCTTTTGCGCTCTCTCTCTCCCCTGTCTCTCTCCCCCTCTCTTTCTCTCCCCTCTCTCTCTCTCTCCCCCCCTCTCTCTCCCCTCTATCTCTCTCTCTCTCTCCCCTCTATCTCTCTCTCTCCCCTCTATCTCTCCCCTCTATCTCTCTCCCCCCTCTCTCTCTCTCTCCCCCTCTCTCTCTTTCTCCCCTCTCTCTCTCCCTCTCCCCCCCTCTCTCTCTCTCCCCCCTCTCTCTCCCCTCTCTATCTCCCCCCTCTCTCTCCCTCCCCCTCCCCTCTCTCTCTCCCCTCTCTCTCTCCCTCCCCTCTCTCTCTCTCCCTCCTCTCTCTCACTCCCTCCCCCTCCCCTCTCTCTCTCCCTCCCCTCTCTCTCTCTCCCTCCCCCCTCTCTCTCTCCCTCCCCTCTCTCTCTCCCCCTCCCCTCTCTCTCTCCCCTCTCCCCTCTCTCTCTCCCCCTCCCCTCTCTCTCACTCCCCCTCCCCCTCTCTCTCTCTCACTCCCCCTCCCCCTCTCTCTCTCTCCCCCTCTCTCTCTCTCCCTCCCCTCTCTCTCTCTCCTCCCCCTCTCTCTCTCTCCTCCCCCTCTCTCTCTCCTCCCCCTCTCTCTCTCCCCCTCCCCTCTCTCCCTCTCCCCTCTCTCTCCCCCTCCCCTCTCTCTCACTCCCCCTCCCCTCTCTCTCTCTCACTCCCCCCTCCCCCCCTCTCTCTCTCCCTCCCATCCCCCTCTCTCTCCCTCCCCTCTCTCTCTCCCTCCCCTCTCTCTCCTCCCCCTCTCTCTCTCTCTCCTCCCCCTCTCTCTCTCCCCCCTCTCTCTCTCCCCCTCTCTTTCTCTTCCCCCCCTTTCTTTTGATCTCTCTGTCCCCTTTCTTTTGCTCTCCCTCCACTCTCTCTTGCTGTCTCTCCCCCTCTCTTTTGCTCTCCCCTCTTGATCTCTCTCTCCCCTCTTGATCCCTCTCTCACCTGTCTTATCTTTTCCCTACCCCCTCTCTCCCCTCTTTTGAGCTGTTTTGAGCTCTCAAACTGCACAGCCTTTCACAGCCCGTCTGGCCCCGCCCCTTTGCGCTCGGCCACGCCCCCTCACGGACCTCGAGCTCGGCCACGCCCCCTTTGCGCTCAGCCACGCCCCCGGCCACGCTCGGTCACGCACACTTCTGCTCGCACTGCAGAGCAGAGACTTAGGGACTCTCAAAGGCCAGGTGTGTTTGTCCTCGTGCTGTGCTGTCTACTGCGCATGACAGCTTTGGACAAACACACTTGGCCTTTTATTATATAGGATATATATATATATATATATATATATATATATATATATATTCATTATTTTGGCCTTTTCAGTCAAACACCTTGTCATATACCATTTAACCCTTATACTGTTTTTATTATTAATATTATCGGTTATTTGTAGAGCGCCAACAGATTTTGCAGTGCTATACAGATTCTGCAGCGCTATGTTTTATTAAAATTTATATGAATAATCAGAAACTGTATGTTTGAGTGTAACACTTTGTGCTCCATTTATCAAGCTGTCAGAATCCTCTCTTACCTGCTTTAAGCCCATCCCACTTTCTCTTTAAATCCAGAGAAACCAAACACTCTCAGGGGCTTAGAATTCTATGTTAGTTGTCAGCGCACGCTAGCATCATTCCTGAGCTCATCCAGCCAGCTTTATGTTTGATACTGGATTCCTAGCGTTTGCAGATGCTGAGACTACTCTACTCCCTAAAGTAGATTGTTTGCATTATTAACTTAAGGGCGTACCACTTAATCCAGGCTTTCCTAACTTCCTATCCTGGACTAATTGAATCAGACCTTGCTTCAGTTTGTTAACCGCTACAGTACTAACCTTCCACATAATTCCTTCTAACATCCGTGGTTGTTGAGCTTCGGAGATGTGTGACTGAGCTTGTCGGCTCCCAGTGACGTCACAGCAGGCAGCGTTAGAGAAACAGTCAGCGTTACACATCTGAGAGACAGGCAGCTGTTTTAGAAATGAGAACTAGGATTTCTTTACGGCAGCAGATGAATCTTTAAACATGAGATGAAAGTTTTCTAGAATATGAAGGTAGAAAACGTAAATAGGAAGTATTCCTTAAAGTTTAAAGGGCTATAATTACATAAGCTTCAGAGGACCTAAAATTATTGAAACCCTGACAAACGTTAATAATCAAGCAAGGCAGTATGGGAAGGGTATTCCCTTTATTGAGGTAAATGAAGGTTATGTTAAAGGGACAGTGATTCATGACAGGTCATGACAGTCATGTTGGGGTCGATATATGAAGCAGCGGGTGCTGCTTCCAACCCACTCCGCTTCAGTTCCACCGGAAGCGGAAGTTAAGAAGCAGCGGTCCTAAGACCGCTGCTCTTCAACTCGTCCGCCACCTCTAAGGTGGCGGACAGCAATCAACCCAATAGAGTAATCGATCGGGTTCATTGACTCCCCCTGCTAGTGGCCGATTGGCCGCGAATCTGCAGTGGGCAGTATTGCACCAGTGCAATGATAAATGCCGACAGTGTATACTGTCAGCATTTATCGATGTGCGACGGACATGATACGCTACATCGTGTCATGTCCGTCCGCACAATAATAAATTTACCCCGTTGAGTGGACATGATTCACTATAGCGAATCATGTCCGCTTGACACTTGGTAAATCAAGCTTATTATTTGAATCTACTTACGTTGTGCTTAGTGCAACTTATTTTTTTTACTCATTACACTTTACACTAGGGGACCAATTTATCAACTTGCGGGCAGATTAGGGGTTAATAAGTATAATGTAGGTGGCGGCGGTGTCAGGGGTGGCAGATTAGGGGTCAATAAGTATAATGTAGGTGGCGGCGGTGTAGGGGTGGCAGATTAGGGGTTAATAAGTATAATGTAAGTGGCGGCGGTGTAGTGGGGGCAGATTAGGGGTGTTTAGACTCAGGGTACATGTTAGGGTGTTAGGTGTAAACATTACCATAAGAATCAATGGGATATCGGGCAGAACGAGCATGAGCTTTCGCTGCTTTCAGACTCCCATTGATTCCTATGGCATCCGCCGCCTCCAGGGCAGCGGATTGAAAACTAGGTACGCTGGGCCGGAATAGTGCCGAGCTTACCTGGTAGAAATTTGATAACTTGCAAAAGTAGTCAGATTGTGCCGAATTTGCATTCGGAACATCTGTAATGACGTAAGCATCGATTGGTATTGGACTGAGTCCGGCGAATCGTATGTTACATCACAAAATTCTACTTTTGCTGGTCTGTAGGGTTTGATAACTAAGGGGAATCAGGCTTGCCAGAAATACGCTGCGGAATTCCAGCGTATTTGTGGTTGACGGCTTGATAAGTAGATGTCCTTGTGTTTTTTATTTTACTTTAGACTTCAAATTAAGTTTCATTACATTTAAACTTTCTATTTTGTATTTTATTTTGTATACAGCAGTGTATTTAGGATTGTGGTTTTACAAATTCTGGTTATGCCTTCACAGTTTTAAGTGTATATTTTATAAATTACATTGCACTTTGTATTTTTAAGTTGTTGTTTTTTTAAATAAAACTGAAAAATTGAAACCATCAGATTCCCTGAGAGCTGCATTATTTTTCATGGGCCTGATAAGCAAAGATTCTCCAGCTTGGAGGGAAATTATAGTGCAGACTTCACAGGGGCAGAACTCACTGAATTCTATAAGAAAAATGGTGGAATCTGGATGAGAAATGCCTTCCATAGAAAATAATAAGGCTCTTTGGAATACAAAATATCACAAGGGAGAGAGAAGATAACAGAAGAACACCCGGGGCTAGCATTTCATGCTGACACTTGCAGGGGCAGCCCTCGTGGGAAGTCTACAAAAAAAAGGGTCTGTCCCTGCGAGTGGCAAGCGTCAGGTTTTTCACTCATATTACAAGTTGAAAATAAACTCGATCGCTTGAACGCAATTGAAATTAATATGCGTCGGGTTAGGGCGACCTCAGTGCTCTGGTTAACTGTTTCACAAAACAAAAAGTGTCATAAAACACATCATAAATTCATTACAAAGTACAGTTATACTCATAATAACACTATTTAATAAAAAATATTACTAAAAATTATTGCACAAAAAAGTTATAAGGTTATAAGGGCTCAAAGATATGAGGTCTCAAAAAAACAAAAAATGGCCAAGGGCTTTAACATTGAGATACATACATATACATGTCTAAAGATGTATATGTATGCATAGATATGTTTGTATATATATATATATATATATATATATATATATATATATATATATATATATATATATACAGTATATATAAATATATATTTCTGCAAAATACCATCATATATATATATATATATATATATATAGAATTTTGTATTTATGAATATATAGAACATATTCTGCTATGTGCAGATCATTGGAATGTGAAATATTCATATTTTCATGTCAGGTTAGCGCACTTGAGAATACGCGATCGGGTTTGCATGCAAGTAGGGTGTTTTTCCCACTTTTTTTGCTCTATTGACTTCTATGGGGAATCACATTATTGTGCGCATGATATTTTAAGTTCTGCTTTTTACACACGCCTAGCTAGCATGCGAGCGATAACTTTTTACCTTCAATTTGTAATACGAGTGATACCCAACGTGCACAAAACACTTCTACCGCAGTTAATGCTAGGAGCGGGAGCGTTACATAGCATCTCCACTTGTACACCCCTGTCTGCCTGTGTTTAATAAATCGAGCCCTTAGTGTTTAATGTCCTTTAAGTACATTGTTAGCAGGTACAGCGTCACCTAGTCGATATTTATGCAAAGGCCAGTTACTCTGGCCTAGATTTGGAGTTTGGCGGTAGCCGTGAAAACCAGCGTTAGAGGCTCCTAACGCTGGTTTTAGGCTACCTCCGGTATTTGGAGTCACTCAAAAAAGGGTCTAACGCTCACTTTTCAGCCGCAACTTTTCCATACCGCAGATCCCCTTACGTAAATTGCGTATCCTATCTTTTCAATGGGATTTTTCTAACTCCGGTATTTAGAGTCGTGTCTGAAGTGAGCGTTAGAAATCTAACGACAAAACTCCAGCCGCAGAAAAAAGTCAGTAGTTAAGAGCTTTCTGGGCTAACGCCGGTTCATAAAGCTCTTAACTACTGTACTCTAAAGTACACTAACACCCATAAACTACCTATGTACCCCTAAACCGAGGTCCCCCCACATCGCCGCAACTCGATTAAATTTTTTAACCCCTAATCTGCCGACCGCCACCTAAGTTATCCTTATGTACCCCTATATATAGAATCCTATCAGCCAATCGGAATTCGAGGGACGCCATCTTGGATGACGTCCCTTAAAGGAACCGTCATTCTTCAGTTGGACGTCGCCGGATGAAGATGGGTCCGCGGTGGAGGTCTTCAGGATGGAGCCGGTCCTCATCGGATGAAGATAGAAGATGCCGCTTGGAAGATGATGGTTGCCGGTCCGGATCTACTCTTCTTCCCGGATAGGGTGAAGACTTTGGAGCCTCTTCTGGACCTCTTCAGCCGCCGGAAGATGGATCGCCAGCCCCCGCTTGGGTTGGATGAAGATTTTGGAGCCAGGACGGATCGGTGAACCTGGTATGGTGAAGACAAGGTAGGATGATCTTCAGGGGCTTAGTGTTAGGTTTATTTAAGGGGGGTTTGGGTTAGATTAGGGGTATGTGGGTGGTGGGTTGTAATGTTGGGGGGGGGGTATTGTATGTTTCTGTTTTTTTTACAGGCAAAAGAGCTGAACTTCTTGGGGCATGCCCCGCAAAGGGCCCTGTTCAGGGCTGGTAAGGTAAAAGAGCTTTGAACTTTAGTAATTTAGAATAGGGTAGGGCATTTTTTTTATTTTGGGGGGCTTTGTTATTTTATTAGGGGGCTTAGAGTAGGTGTAATTAGTTTAAAATTGTTGTAAGATTTTCCTTATGTTTGTAAATATTTTTTTATTTTTTGTAACTTAGTTCTTTTTTATTTTTTGTACTTTAGTTAGTTTATTTCATTGTAGTTATTTGTAGATATTGTATTTAATTAGTGTATTGATAGTGTAGTGTTAGGTTTAATTGTAGGTAATTGTAGATATTTTATTTAATTAATTTAATGATAGTGTAGTGTTAGGTTTAATTGTAACTTAGGTTAGGATTTATTTTACAGGTAATTTTGTTATTATTTTAACTAGGTAACTATTACATAGTTATTAACTATTTAATAGCTATTGTACCTGGTTAAAATAATTACAAAGTTACCTGTAAAATAAATATTAATCCTAAAATAGCTATAATATAATTATAATTTATAGTGTAGCTATATTAGGATTTATTTTACAGGTAAGTATTTAGCTTTAAATAGGAATAATTTATTTAATAAGAGATAATTAATTTCGTTAGATGTAAATTATATTTAACTTAGGGGGGTGTTAGTGTTAGGGTTAGACTTAGCTTTAGGGGTTAATACATTTATTAGAATAGCGGTGAGCTCCAGTTGGCAGATTAGGGGTTAATAATTGAAGTTAGGTGTCGGCGATGTTAGGGAGGGCAGATTAGGGGTTAATACTATTTATTATAGGGTTAGTGAGGCGGATTAGGGGTTAATAACTTTATTATAGTAGCGATCAGGTCCGGTCGGCAGATTAGGGGTTAATAAGTGTAGGCAGGTGGAGGCGACATTGTGGGGGGCAGATTAGGGGTTAATAAATATAATATAGGGGTCGGCGATGTTAGGGCAGCAGATTAGGGGTACATAGGGATAATGTAAGTAGCGGCGGTTTACGGAGCGGCAGATTAGGGGTTAATAATAATATGCAGGGGTCAGCGATAGCGGGGGAGGCAGATTAGGGGTTAATAAGTGTAAGGTTAGGGGTGTTTAGACTCGGGGTACATGTTAGAGTGTTAGGTGCAGACATAGGAAGTGTTTCCGCATAGCAAACAATGGGGCTGCGTTAGGAGCTGAACGCGGCTTTTTTGCAGGTGTTAGGTTTTTTTTCAGCTCAAACAGCCCCATTGTTTTCTATGGGGGAATCGTGCAGGAGCACATTTTTGAGGCTGGCCGCGTCCGTAAGCAACTCTGGTATCGAGAGTTGAAGCTGCGTTAAATATGCTCTACGCTCCTTTTTTGGAGCCTAACGCAGCCTTTATGTGGACTCTCAATACCAGAGTTATTTTTATGGTGCGACCAGAAAAAAGCCGGCGTTAGCTTTTCGGGTCGTTACCAACAAAACTCTAAATCTAGCCGTATGTTTGCTAAGCAAACTATGGTGTGGGGGGGGGGGGAGATCTAGTGGTGTAGTACAGGAAGGTTTATAAAGATAGAATTAACTAAATGGAAGATACTGGGGAATTTTTAATAAAGGGTGGGGAATATCATTAGCCTCTCGTGGATCTATATGGTCATTTTCTCATACACCAGCATACCCCTGGGTTAATAGTTACAATAGTGAAGCATTTAAGATTCTATGAACATAGGGGGATGAAGGAAAACAAAGCATAACGTACACTATGAATTATATCTTGGACGCTTAAATTGTAGTCTAATATGTAATTAGGTACCATACTGTAACTACCCCCAAAACTAGAAGTTCAGTATAAGTTTAGGACTCAATTATGTAATTCTGCTAAGAAGGCTGTCTTCTATATCATTTTAGGTTCCCCCATCCTGCGGGCATGGGCCCTATGCCTCACAGCAAGGTGGACCATGTGTTTAGGCCTATACAGTATATACAGCATGTCACCTTTCTCATCATTCAGCAAATAGACTAAATCAATTTACATAAATATAAATTCCTTTTTTTTTAAAAAACACTATATTGCAAACTGTCTACTTTAGTAGGTTGGGTTAAGCAGTATTGATTAGATATAGTCCCCAGGTAATGGTGCAGCATGCGTTAAGTAATAACAACATGCATCTCAAGAAGTTGATGATATTGGGTTAGTAGTAATCATTTACCACCTCTAGGAAAATTGTAGAGCCTTATAAACAAAATAATTCTTTAACAGGGGTTTATGTATAAAGGAGAAAAAACACATAGCAACATAAAAATGCCTGCTTAGAAGTAGGAGCACTTAATGAAAACATAAAGGAACAATTTGAGGTGCTTTACATTATTCAGTCCAAGTATCTGGTTATGCAGCTTAGCTTCTTAACGAGACATTAAAACGAACACAGACGTCTATAAAAAATGTATACACAAGACACACTTGAATATAAAACTTTTTTTAGCTAAAAGCCTATGGCTATCATACATTATAGAGACCTGTAATGGTATACATACACTGTGTGCAGAATTATTAGGCAAATGAGTATTTTGACCACATCATCCTCTTTATGCATGTTGTCTTACTCCAAGCTGTATAGGCTCGAAAGCCTACTACCAATTAAGCATATTAGGTGATGTGCATCTCTGTAATGAGAAGGGGTGTGGTCTAATGACATCAACACCCTATATCAGGTGTACATAATTATTAGGCAACTTCCTTTCCTTTGGCAAAATGGGTCAAAAGAAGGACTTGACAGGCTCAGAAAAGTAAAAAATAGTGAGATATCTTGCAGAGGGATGCAGCACTCTTAAAATTGCAAAGCTTCTGAAGCGTGATCATCGAACAATCAAGCGTTTCATTCAAAATAGTCAACAGGGTCGCAAGAAGCGTGTGGAAAAACCAAGGCACAAAATAACTGCCCATGAACTGAGAAAAGTCAAGCGTGCAGCTGCCAAGATGCCACTTGCCACCAGTTTGGCCATATTTCAGAGCTGCAACATCACTGGAGTGCCCAAAAGCACAAGGTGTGCAATACTCAGAGACATGGCCAAGGTAAGAAAGGCTGAAAGACAACCACCACTGAACAAGACACACAAGCTGAAACGTCAAGACTGGGCCAAGAAATATCTCAAGACTGATTTTTCTACGGTTTTATGGACTGATGAAATGAGAGTGAGTCTTGATGGGCCAGATGGATGGGCCCGTGGCTGGATTGGTAAAGGGCAGAGAGCTCCAGTCCGACTCAGACGCCAGCATTGAACCCCATTGAGAACCTGTGGTCCATCATCAAATGTGAGATTTACAAGGAGGGAAAACAGTACACCTCTCTGAACAGTGTCTGGGAGGCTGTGGTTGCTGCTGCACGCAATGTTGATGGTGAACAGATCAAAACACTGACAGAATCCATGGATGGCAGGCTTTTGAGTGTCCTTGCAAAGAAAGGTGGCTATATTGGTCACTGATTTGTTTTTGTTTTGTTTTTGAATGTCAGAAATGTATATTTGTGAATGTTGAGATGTTATATTGGTTTCACTGGTAAAAATAAATAATTGAAATGGGTATATATTTGTTTTTTTGTTAAGTTGCCTAATAATTATGCACAGTAATAGTCACCTGCACACACAGATATCCCCCTAAAATAGCTATAACTAAAAACAAACTAAAAACTATTCAGCTTTGATATTAATGAGTTTTTTGGGTTCATTGAGAACATGGTCGTTGTTCAATAATAAAATTAATCCTTAAAAATACAACTTGCCTAATAATTCTGCACTCCCTGTATTTGTCACTGACAATACCCCCCCACAAAAAAATACAAAAACACATGCATATAAACACATACACATACATATGCACACACACACGGATATACCCACACATACACACACACAAACCATACACACACACACACACACACACACACACTGATATACCCATACACACACTGATATACCCATACACACACACAAACCATACACACACACACTGATATACCCATATACACACACACTGATATACCCATATACACACACACTGATATACCCATACACACACACTGATATACCCATAAATATATATAAATATATATTTGTTTTTTGTTAAGTTGCCTAATAATTATGCACAGTAATAGTCACCTGCACACACAGATATCCCCCTAAAATAGCTATAACTAAAAACAAACTAAAAACTACTTCCAAAACTATTCAGCTTTGATATTAATGAGTTTTTTGGGTTCATTGAGAACATGGTTGTTGTTCAATAATAAAATTAATCCTCAAAAATACAACTTGCCTAATAATTCTGCACTCCCTGTAGTAGGGTCTATGGCTCAAATATATATAATGCAACAACTGGCAGCGAGATTTAATAATCCAATATAACTACTGCATCAACATCAGCATAGACAGTTATCCTGCTCAAGTAAAAACACAAAAAAAAACTTTTGTCGCATATAATGGAAGGTATTATATTATACATAAACTCAATTTACTAATTAGACTAGTGTCAAAGGGGTTAGAGACATCTTAGGAAACACTGGTGTAAGTTCTTCTAGTCGGCATGAGTCCATTCAATGGCAGCTTATAACATAGAGAGATGCAATGTATGTTCTCCAAACTAGAAGCTCATCCTACCCCAACTTTATGGACAGTCCAGCCGGCTCTCTTAGGACATGCTTGCCTGCATAAGGAAGTATAGAAGAATCGCTGCAAATCCAGGAATGTATACTTTACAGCTAAGGTTGATGTCAAGCTGATTCTGGAGCCAGTATCTTCAGTTCGAAGAACACCAGGATGTTTTCTCAGGAACGGGGTAATCTCTGCCATGGGATTCCTTTTCAAGCTTCTACCCTCCGTTGTTGTAGAGGCTGAAATCTCCAGTACTGTCTTGTCGCTCCAGAGCTCAAAATCCTCATCAGGCATAGGTAAGTAGTGACCCTGGGTATCTGGTGCTCCGGTCTCGTCGCTGCGGCGATGCTCTCTGCACAACACTTCACCTCTCCCATACACATCTGATAGAGGAATATCAACTGGCTTAGCAATCTTTTGTTCTGTCACAGGAGAAATGTCCAGGGATATCAAGGTAGGTTTATTTGATCCCCCTTGTCTCTTTGTAGCATATTCTCCGGTAGTGTAAGTGGATTTGAGGACCTGGCACACTCTTGCCTTATCGGAGGGGGGTTGAGGAAATATATGCTTTGTTACTAAGAGAGAAAGCTCTGTCCTAAAATCTTGGAACAATGTTTCTATAATGTGGTAAGACTCTTCCATGTCGGTAACAGCTCTAGCTTATTTTAAGAAGCCAAGTGGATAGTAGCTGAAAGAGTGTAAGCTATTAGGCCTGTAAAGCGCCACGTGGGCATGAAGATGGCCACTTTCCAGTTGCAGCTGCTTGAAATGTTTCACTAGTATAGGGCTCAATATAGGTTTCTCAGTAGCTTCTGGATGCGCATTCTAGCCCCCAGAGATTCCCCTTCCCTAGTAAGGCAATGCTCGTTCATCCATGCAGTCCATGAACTATAAAATTATAGATGATATGCGGAGCTGTAGTAATGTATGGCCACTTGGCTCCAGAGCTTGCTCCACCCCCCCCCCCCCCCCCACTATTGGCTATTTATTGTTTTCTAAAAGGGACATTCTAAAGCACAAATTACATGTTCTAATTCATTAGAACATGTCATTTTTGTGATTCTGACCCTAACTTAGTCTGACTCAAGAGCCATAAGCATTGTAACTTACAAGCAAAATACCACTGGTGACTCGCAAATACCTGCTTTTGCTTCTTCTGATTTTTTCAACAGTGGTCTCTTATTCAGAAACGACATTGTTTGTGGCTCCTGATTGGGACTAAACATAAGATTAACATGGATAAGTAACCGATACATGACATTCAAAAGAATAACACTTCTATGAATAGAGCCCCTTGCTGGGGGTAACACAGTTACAATAGTAAAAAATAATTTGATTACGGTTTATTTTGTGTTACTTTTCTTAAAGTACTTGATTTATGTGTTTGCTGCTTTTTGTGACTACCAGTTCCGGACCCCTTTAGTATAAACCATAGACTTTAGTAAACACAAGAAAGTAATTGCACATGTAAATGCCTAGGGTATTCCTGCAGAGCATGTGATTTATTTATTTTGATATATGATGATTTGCTGAATTTAAGATTTTAGGTCTATCTAAGCAGTAAAGCACAACATTAATTATATTTATCATTGTTCAGTTTGCTGGTGCATACTACATCATTTATACTTTTTCTATTTAGAAGACAGATTGGTCATTCAATATTCCAGCATTTTCCAATACTAAGTTTGGAGCCTGAATACAGTCACTTGGGAATACATTTGAAAAACTAACAGCTTAAAATACCTCATTTTTCTTTGCTGTCAACACATCCAACTTTATATTACAGCACCTTGAACCTAGACTGGTAAGTGCTGAATGAGCTACTCTAATTGGCATACCCACAATAAAGGAAATTCAGAAAATATAAGTAAATATTCACTTCTACTGTAAAATTCTGTAACTATGTGACTACAAAATTATATTATTTACCAAATTTTGCATACTACTTTCTTGATTGACACATGTTTTTAACGTTTAATTAAAGATTGATTTATAAATACTTGATATGGGCAAAGCTAAAATTGTATAGATTTTAAGCTGACCTCATACTTTTATGAAATGTGCTTTGTAATGATCTAGCTGCCTTGTGTTGAGCTTATAAAATGGTAAATGTTACGTCAATTATTTACAGTTTTTATCAATTCATTTGAGAAGTCCATGATTCAAAAGAAACCTTGGCAAGTCTTTACTACAAAAAATGTATTTAACTCATTGGCTGTCAGAGAGGGCTGCATTGTATTGTTAACACTGTGGGGTTAGATGTGTGTTTACAAAAGCTTGCAACCAATTTTTCAAATGTAACACAAACTCTATAGTTTAACAAGAAATGTTTATTACTTACTCCTGATCTATAACATTAATATCCAACCTTCTCAGATGAGTAACCAAGTTAGTTTATTTATTTTTTAATTTGAAGAGTTGTGAAAATTTTCTTCTTATAACTGAAACAACAAAAATCAAACTGATATAAAAGTAACATACAGTAGCTGTATGGTCTCCAATTAAACAGTATGCAGATGGACAGGGTTCCAATGCTTATGATCAAGGCTAGCTGGGTACACTGTGCTGCCTGTATTTATCATCACACTAGCGGTCATTAGTGCAACTACACCCACTGGAGCAAATACTATCACTACTGGCTGAGAGAAAAATGGGAAACAGGGTCAGACTGACCTACTGGGAGGCTGTGAGATTTCCGAGGGTGCCACATGTTCTGTGATGTCCACACACAGCACACGGTCCATAAGGGGATGTTAAGTGTGTATTCAGTGAGTGCTGCACACAGTTAATACATCTGTATGAGTTCTGCTCTGCACAACCCAGCCTTCTCAGCACAAATACTCCTCCTTATTTTAGCAGGCTGGATTTAGTTGTGGGTTTGGAGGTGGGGGGGAATCAGGGCAATTGCTTCTCAACAGCGATTACCCGACTGGTTTACCTGGATGAAAGGCTGGATTGAAAACTGTGTGCCAAGGCTGTCGGTGGGCTGATGCTGTTTTCTTAGCCCCACCCACCTATCAATCAGACCTCAGTTTTTTTTGTTTTTGTTTGTTTTTTGAGGCCGCTATTGCTTTTATTCAACTACAGTTAAGTTAACACATATTGCAACTATCAATAGCACTGCTACTGTGACCTCATTTACATCCCACGTCTATGTTCCAGCATGTGGTGCTGTTATCTTGTCAGAGAAGTCAGGGCAGAAGCAAGAGGGGCCATAATTCCTTTCTCTGGGCAGGATTTTTATAATGCTATAATTTGCCACCTATCTCAGGATA
The DNA here is from genome assembly GCF_027579735.1 of Bombina bombina. NCBI lineage: Eukaryota > Metazoa > Chordata > Amphibia > Anura > Bombinatoridae > Bombina > Bombina bombina. The sequence continues at coordinate 309,808,868 of NC_069504.1, read as the reverse complement.
TATAGCTATAAAGTAACTATATAGTAAGAGGATAAATAATCTACACACCCAGAAAGTTCAATCCCGATTAATAAGAAACAGAAGTCTATCTATCTATCTATCTATCTATCATCTATCATCTATCTATCTTTATATAAATACATTTCTTTTCAATCGTTTCACATATTGAATAGTGAAGTGATACTTTATTATTGTATTTATCTATTTCTGTGTATTGTGAGTAAGAAATAAACTGTATATTTGTGTTTTGTTTTTGTTTTTTACTGTTAATTAGTAAAATGTACTTTTCTGATTTCTTTTTCTAGTTTCAGGCTTTATAATGCTGTTCATCTTGTTTGTTTGTGTGTGTGTGTGTGTGTGTGTATGGGTATATCAGTGTGTGTATGGGTATATCAGTGTGTGTGTGTGTATGGGTATATCAGTGTGTGTATATGGGTATATCAGTGTATGTGTTTATGGTTTATGTGTGTGTATGGGTATATCAGTGTGTGTGTGTATGTATGGGTATATCAGTGTGTGTGTGTGTGTGTGTGTATGGGTATATCAGTGTGTGTGTGTATGGGTATATCAGTGTGTGTGTGTATATGGGTATATCAGTGTGTGTGTGTGTGTATGGTTTGTGTGTGTGTATGGGTATATCAGTGTGTGTGTGTTTATGGGTATATCAGTGTGTGTGTGTGTGTGTGTGTATGGGTATATCAGTGTGTGTGTATATGGGTATATCAGTGTGTGTGTGTATGGTTTGTGTGTGTGTATGGGTATATCAGTGTGTGTATGGGTATATCAGTGTGTGTGTGTGTGTGTGTGTGTGTATGGTTTGTGTGTGTGTATGTGTGTGGGTATATCCGTGTGTGTGTGCATATGTATGTGTATGTGTTTATATGCATGTGTTTTTGTATTTTTTTGTGGGGGGGTATTGTCAGTGACAAATACAGGGAGTGCAGAATTATTAGGCAAGTTGTATTTTTAAGGATTAATTTTATTATTGAACAACAACCATGTTCTCAATGAACCCAAAAAACTCATTAATATCAAAGCTGAATAGTTTTTAGTTTGTTTTTAGTTATAGCTATTTTAGGGGGATATCTGTGTGTGCAGGTGACTATTACTGTGCATAATTATTAGGCAACTTAACAAAAAACAAATATATACCCATTTCAATTATTTATTTTTACCAGTGAAACCAATATAACATCTCAACATTCACAAATATACATTTCTGACATTCAAAAACAAAACAAAAACAAATCAGTGACCAATATAGCCACCTTTCTTTGCAAGGACACTCAAAAGCCTGCCATCCATAGATTCTGTCAGTGTTTTGATCTGTTCACCATCAACATTGCGTGCAGCAGCAACCACAGCCTCCCAGACACTGTTCAGAGAGGTGTACTGTTTTCCCTCCTTGTAAATCTCACATTTGATGATGGACCACAGGTTCTCAATGGGGTTCAGATCAGGTGAACAAGGAGGCCATGTCATTAGATTTTCTTCTTTTATACCCTTTCTTGCCAGCCACGCTGTGGAGTACTTGGACGCGTGTGATGGAGCATTGTCCTGCATGAAAATCATGTTTTTCTTGAAGGATGCAGATTTCTTCCTGTACCACTGCTTGAAGAAGGTGTCTTCCAGAAACTGGCAGTAGGACTGGGAGTTGAGCTTGACTCCATCTTCAACCCGAAAAGGCCCCACAAGCTCATCTTTGATGATACCAGCCCAAACCAGTACTCCACCTCCACCTTGCTGGCGTCACTCTCATTTCATCAGTCCATAAAACCTTAGAAAAATCAGTCTTGAGATATTACTTGGCCCAGTGTTGACGTTTCAGCTTGTGTGTCTTGTTCAGTGATGGTCGTCTTTCAGCCTTTCTTACCTTGGGTATTGCACACCTTGTGCTTTTGGGCACTCCAGTGATGTTGCAGCTCTGAAATATGGCCAAACTGGTGGCAAGTGGCATCTTGGCAGCTGCACGCTTGACTTTTCTCAGTTCATGGGCAGTTATTTTGCGCTTTGGTTTTTCCACACGCTTCTTGCGACCCTGTTGACTATTTTGAATGAAACGCTTGATTGTTCGATGATCACGCTTCAGAAGCTTTGCAATTTTAAGAGTGCTGCATCCCTCTGCAAGATATCTCACTATTTTTGACTTTTCTGAGCCTGTCAAGTCCTTCTTTTGACCCATTTTGCCAAAGGAAAGGAAGTTGCCTAATAATTATGCACACCTGATATAGGGTGTTGATGTCATTAGACCACACCCCTTCTCATTACAGAGATGCACATCACCTAATATGCTTAATTGGTAGTAGGCTTTCGAGCCTATACAGCTTGGAGTAAGACAACATGCATAAAGAGGATGATGTGGTCAAAATACTCATTTGCCTAATAATTCTGCACTCCCTGTATATTTGCTTTTACAGTTAATCAATACAATATAATTTATCCTACCATACATTTGATCATAGTTCCAAGCTTTCTAATGTTGTTAATTTAATTTGAGCGTGTGAGTGTGTTGATACTGTCAGTGATAAATATATATGTTTTTTCCCCTTCATTAATAAGATGTACATGTTTCCAATCAATAATTTTATCATAGTTCCAAGCTTTCTAATACTTTTCCTTTTTGTTTGAGTGTAAGGGGTCAATTTAACAATGACCTTGTATCTAAGCCTCTGCAGACTGTCCCCTTATCTCAGTTCATTTGACACTCACATTTTAGCCAATCAGTGCTGACTCTTAAATAATTCCACAGGAGTGAACACAATGTTATCTTTATGGTACACATTAACTAGCTCTGTCTAATTTTGAAAAACTTAAAAAATGCACTGAGAAAGGAGGCTGTTTTGAACAGTTTAGAAATCAGTTTGAGCCTACCTAGCTTTATCTTTCAGCAGAGAATACCAAGAGAACAAAGCAAATGTAATGATAAAAGTAAATTGGAAAGTGGTTTAAAATTGCATGCCCTATCTGAATCATGAAAGTTTAATTTTGACTAGACTGTCCCTTTAATCTGAATATGCTTTTAACCCCTTAACGACCGAGGACGTGCCAGGCACGACCTACAAAAAATGGACGTCAGCGACCAAGGACGTGCCTGGCACGTCCTCTGGGGTTTCAAGCGCTGGAAGCGATTGTGATCGCTTGCAGCTGCTTTCAGGGTATTGCAGCGATGCTTTGATGTTGAGGCATCATGCAATACCCTTTGCGAAGCAACCGATGCAGAGAGGGCCACTCTGTGAGAGGGGCGTGAGAGGGGCAGGAGCGGATGGGACCGCTTACACTATGGAAAAGATTTAGTAAGTTGGAAGGAGGGAGAGGGGCATAATAGTTGGGAAATTGACCTAGGAGGGGGTAGACAGGTAGGGAAATGAGGGGGGACAACTACACTACGGAAAAAAGTTTATTTATATAAAATATTTTTAAAAAAGCAAAAATTATAGCAAAATGGGTACTGGCAGATAGCTGCTAGTACCTAACATGGTGGCTAATAGGTAGAGGGGGGAGGGTTAGAGAGCTGTTTAGGGGGGATCAGGGAGGTTGGGAGGTGATGGGGGATACTACACTGCAGAATATATATATATATATAAAAAAAACTTTTATTTTTATACTGCAAGACTTTCTGCCAGTTTTTAAGGTGGGGTGACCTTTTGGGTTTGGTGGAGGTTCAGAGAGCCGTTTGAGAGGGGTCAGGGAGGGATCAGGGGGCGGAATGTGTCAGGTGGGAGGCTAATCTCTACACTAAAGCTAAATTTAACCCTACAAGCTACCTAATTAACCCCTTCACTGCTGGGCATAATACAAGTGTGGTGTGCAGCGACATTTAGCGGCCTTCTAATTACCAAAAAGCAATGCCAAAGCCATATATATCTGCTATTTCTGAACAAATGGGATGCCAGAGAAGCATTTACAACCATTTGTGCCATCATTGCACAAGCTGTTTGTAAATCATTTCAATAAGAAACCTACAATTAGTGAAAAAGTTAACAATCTTTTTTATTTGATCACATTTGGCAGTGAAATGGTGGCATGAAATATACCAAATTGGGCCTAGATCTATACTTTGGGTTGTCTACTAAAAAAAATAAAATATATATATATATATATATATATATATATATATATATGTTAAGGGTTATTTAGGGATTCCTGACAGATATCAGTGTTACAATGTAACTAATTTTGAAAAAAAAATGGTTTGGAAATAGCAAAGTGCTACTTGTACTTATTGCCCTATAACTTGCAAAAAAAAGCAAAGAACGTGTAAAAATTGGGTATTTCTAAACTCAGGACAAAATTTAGAAACTATAAAGCATGGGTGTTTTTTGTTGGTCAAAGTTAGAAAAAGTGTGTTTTTTTCAATTTTTTCATCATATTTTATAAATCTTTTTTATAGTAAATTATATGATATGATGAAAATGAAAATAATGGTATCTTTAGAAAGTCCATTTAATGGCAAGAATTTTTTTTTATAAAATTTGTAGGTACAGTAAATGAGTAAGAGGAAAATTACAGCTAAACACAAACACCACAGAAATATAAAAACAGCCCTGGTCCTTTACGGTAAGAAAATTGAAAAATGGTCTGGTCACTAAGGGGTTAATTTTTTGTGACAGAAATACTGTGGACTGGTGCTCACTTGTAAGTGTCTGCAAAGGGCTTGCCCACTAGTTTTTTACACTGTATGTATGAGTTTGGTAAAGATGGTTGCCCCCTGGTCTGTTCTTGTATGTGTTTGATGTAAGAAGAAATGGCCATAATCTTAAGTATGAAGTTATTATTTATATATGTAATTACTGACTTAATTACTTAGGGCAAGATTACAAGTGGCACATTTTTCTTGCGCAATTTGGTCTTTTCGCAATCAATTTCCATTGTGCAGCTATTGCAAGTTTTGAAAAATCGCAAATGCAAGCACTCATTCGCCTTTTATGCAACAAACCTTTCTGCGCTTGAAGAGCAGTAGTTAACAGTTTTGCGCAACATAAAAGTTTCACGAAACACTTCAAAAATACATTACAAGGTGAAGGTACAGTTGCACTCATATTAACACTGCCTAATAGAAATTATTTAAAAAATATTGCACACAAAAGTTATAAGGGCTCAAAGATAGGAGATCTTGGGTGTTAGAAAACAAAAGCTGACGCAGGGATTTTACATTGACATACATACACATACATAGAGACACAGGGATTTATATTATAGAGATATGTTTAACTATGGAGATAATTCAAATATTTTACATTACAATCTTATGCACAATAAACAATATCTAAGAGGGATTTTCAAAGAGATATTTGCATATACAGTAGATCTCGAGATATCTAGACATACATATATATATTTATAATATATATATATATATATATATATATATATATAAAAAACAGTGGCTTGCACTCGCTGGTCTTTTCACAATCGTGCCTTTATTGTTATAATAAAGGCACGAATGTGAAAAGACCAGCGAGTGCAAGCCACTGCTTTTTATATGCTATTTTCTCGCGTGCACCCTGGCAAGCTGTTAATGAAGTGAGAGTGCTCTCCACCTGCTCAATTGAATTATATATATATAATATATATATATATATATATAGTGTATATATATATATATATATGTATCGCTATAAATTGATATATCAGTCCAAAAATCATCACATATATAGAGAAATATTTATTTAGAAATAAATAGAACATATGCCATTACGAAATCATTTTCGCAATATGGAGTAATTGCATTTTCAAGTACACTTTTTGAGGAGAATACGTCAAGGGGTTTGTGCAACACATTAGTTGTTTTTTTCTATTTGTATCTCCATTGACTTCTATGGGGAATATGAGAACACGCACGCGATTGGGATGTTTGCATTACGCGGTTTTACGCACACGCAAAATAAGTTATTTCTCAACTTGTAATAACTGCAAAACCGCAAATGCAAAAAAGCCATAATTCCGGCAGTGTTTTCAGCACTGATTTGCCGCGTGACTTTTAATCTTGTCCTTTGTGAGGACGGTATGCAGGGTTTTGCACGGTATGGGTGTGTGTAAGAAAAAAAATATGTTATTTTTTTCACTGTACTATGCGTGTATGCTGAATTTTGTAAAAGGCCATTATAGTAAAAATTTACTGTATTCCATTTATATAATTTTGGAAATATACTTATTTTTTGATTGCTATTTCTAAAATGTGTTTACCTCAGGCTTAAAGTCGAGTGGGAACGCATGGGAACGGAGTTCCTGCACTATTTTTGCAGGAGGAACTAAGTTCCCTCTGGACAGAGAACAGAAATGCTTCAGTAAACAAGGCTGCTGCTGGTGGAAGGAGCTGGAGCACAGTCTGATTAGAGGGATAATGAGATCCTGTAGTAATGGGCAGTAACACTTCCTAGAATACACTAAATGCAAGCCAATCAGCGGCCCTGCTGTGTGATCAACTTGCAATGTGTGTAACATATGCTGCTTACATTTCTGTGTGGCTTGCTCTGGTTATTTAACTCCCCTCAGCAGAAATAGGACTATTGCACTTTAATTGGTTAAGACTCTGTGACAGAGGAGTCGTCTCAGGCCCAAAGGTAACCATTCAACCCTTTATTTGTTATAATTTGCTTTCATTAACCAAATTGTATAGATTATATACATACATATACAGTGTGTGTGTGTATAAAACAATATTAATTGTGAGGGTTGGAAGTCTTGGTGAGCTCCCACACTTTGTAGGATTTGACCCTGGTTTACCTACCCCACAAGAGAATAAAATACTTTATATGCATGTAAAATGTTGGCCATGCATGAATCAATATTTTTCTTTTGTTCTGAATCATATTTGCATCATTTCATGTATAGGGTACATTTATTTAAGAAACTGTTATTATAAGTATACCCTCCTATTTTTTTTTTATCAAATTCCAAAGACCAATAAAGATGTGTGCTGGGGAACAGTGGTAGGAGTGAAAAGAGGGCAGTTGCACCTTAAGGGATTAAATGCTTACCGGATCCTTCTTCACAGAGGAGAGGATTTAACATAACTTAATTAAATAACTATGTACATGAGAATGTAGTGCGAAATAACCACAGACAAACTTTTTATGGGAAAATTTTGTGACCGTCACAGGCCATAAAATTTTATTAACCTAACAAACTAGATAGAACTGATAGAACTGAAAATATATATGGCGGCATAGAGATCAGCTACCCAGAACAGCAGGAGATCACCGGCCCAACGGGAACAGCAGCAGAGGGGTCTCTGCCCTAAGGAGATGACGCTGAGGGGTTGCAGAGATCACGTGACCATCCCTCAAAAAGGGAGGAAGGAGGGTTACCGTCACGTGCACGTGAGGGCCTACCCCCCTCCCCGGAAGTCTGGCCATCACTCACCCCTAGCGACCTTCTCCTGCGCAACCGGACCGAGGATCTCCCGCCGCCAGGGTGAAAAGAAGATCTTCCACCTAGATAAGGATTCCCTGTTACCAAGCCGTGTAAACCGCATAACAGGGAGAGGAGATCCATATCCTACAGTAATGGCTTATTGGGCCTAGGGTGAGTAGCCATAGCCCTGCCATTAAGGTGCCGTCGAAAATACAACATCATTAAAACATTACAAAAGGGGAAGGGAGGGAGGGGAAAAAACTGCTTCAGCCAGGATCCGGAGAAGAAGAGGAAGTTGCAAGGGAGAACTTGGCTTATCTACTGGTAAGGAGGGGCCTACCCTAAATTGCAACAATGTTGCACCCAGCACCTTCCCTCTCTCTTCTAACCCACTCTCCTACAGCCTTAACCCTTAGACTGCTCCAGGCTTATACTAAGCCCTACACTGCATTAAGGGATTAAATGCTTACCGGATCCTTCTTCACAGAGGAGAGGATTTAACATAACTTAATTAAATAACTATGTACATGAGAATGTAGTGCGAAATAACCACAGACAAACTTTTTATGGGAAAATTTTGTGACCGTCACAGGCCATAAAATTTTATTAACCTAACAAACTAGATAGAACTGATAGAACTGAAAATATATATGGCGGCATAGAGATCAGCTACCCAGAACAGCAGGAGATCACCGGCCCAACGGGAACAGCAGCAGAGGGGTCTCTGCCCTAAGGAGATGACGCTGAGGGGTTGCAGAGATCACGTGACCATCCCTCAAAAAGGGAGGAAGGAGGGTTACCGTCACGTGCACGTGAGGGCCTACCCCCCTCCCCGGAAGTCTGGCCATCACTCACCCCTAGCGACCTTCTCCTGCGCAACCGGACCGAGGATCTCCCGCCACAAGGAAGCATTTTAATGGTACCCTTGCCGCCAACCCACGACCCGATTTACAGGAGGGGTAACAGAGCTCTCTGAATGTCCCCTATGAAAAAATCCAGCCCCACATCTGAAAGGTGAACTTTATCCCTTCTATATAGCTCGATTCTACCAGCCGAAATGGCTTCGTGCCGTACCACGAAGCCACCTGACCCAGTGACGGTTTTCGCTACAGACGCATTGATCTTCTTCCTAACCCGGTATGCCGCCGTATGGGCCGACATATGCCTCCAGTGGAGACGGGGTATTATATGGGACCACCCTATCATGACCCCCGGGATGCGTACTCTTAGCCACCCAATGTCTGCCTGCATAACCTTAATCAACTGTAAAACTGGTATGGCCCCCACATCGTTACCCCCTAGGTGAAGAATAATAATGTGAGGCTTCCCCCAGCGTACCAGGGCCTCAGATATGGTTCCTGCTAATTGGGGCCAGCACATCCCCCTATCACCCAACCACCTAACGGATGCCTTGTTGGGAGGGAGACCTAGGGATTGGCCAAATGGGAGGGACGCACAGCGTAGGGAGGCCCAGTGGACAAAGGAGTGGCCCACAATCCAGATTCGCTTCACCCCGGGGGTAGTGCCTGTGGAGACAAACAGTTTAGTATCCTGAATTAACAACTAAACATTAAACAATTGGACGGACATAGGTTCTGAAACAATTGGACCGCCAACGCCCAATACGTTTTATGTCCTCGCACGAGGAGCCCGCTTGCGCAGCGTTAGTCGCGGCCCCTATGCAAAAAGAGTGCGGGGCGAGTCTGCTAGCGTCCAGCCCCGCCTGGACTGCCGCCAATTTTAGGACCCTACCGAACTGAAATTTGGAAAGGGATCTGCCGTCCGCATGGACCAGGAATTGCCCCGGGCCAGGCGGCCTTTGAGCCAGGTAAAGGTTAACGCAGTTAACCGGGCAGCATGCGCTGTTCACCTGGGGGTGAACGGGGATCCAGGTTCCCTTACCCTCCTGATCTGTCTTTGATCGCGGCAGAAAAAGAAGTAAGGAATCAGGGGCAGCTCTAACATGTTGCAGTTGTATACCTGCCCCTGACGCCTGCTTGGAGGGTGCTACTACCTCGCTAACTCTAAGAGCGGCGGCAAAGGCCAGATTAAACGCAGTTTTGAAGAGTAGGGCTTCAAAATCTGATCTACAGACCACGTCGAGCGCCAAGAGCAATCGCTCCAGGCGGTCGCGGGTGATGGGTTCGCGCGTGTCTATTTTCCGCTGCTGCGATCTGCCCCAACCCTTGATCACCTGCCTAATAAAAAAGGAATTGGTTGGGTCAGGAATGGCTAATGCCCTATAGAAAAATGAGAGGGCGGCCAATTTGGATTGTATTGCCCCCTGACGGGCCCCAGCGGCATGCAAACTCACCAGCCAATCATGTAAGTTGTCCCTAGACCCCTGAGCAGCGTCGGCTCCCCTGGACGCACAGAAATTGTCCCATTCAGACCACATGCGGGCATAGGCGTGCCAAGTGGATGGTGCTAAGGAGGAGTGGACCAACGGCAGTAAGGCTATCCAGGAAGGACGAGCTGCCAAAGGAAATCAGGACAGCGTAAACCCACGGCTGCAGCTGTGGGGGCTAACTTGCGAAATGTCACCCATTCGAATCGTGACAGGGCGTCAGCTACAACATTGTTAACGCCCGGGACATGACGGGCCTGGAACTGGATGTTAAGGTCCAGACAGCGCAACACCAGGTGGCGCAGCAAGGTAATGACCTTTGCTGAGGTGGCTGACAAGTTATTGATCGCAAAAACCACACTGATGTTGTCTGTCCAGAACACAACAGTCCTGTTTGACAACTTCCCACCCCACAGCTCGACCGCCAAGACCACGGGGAATAGCTCCAGGAGAGTCAGGCCAGGAGAGTCAGGTTTCGAGTAAGGCCCGCCGGGGCCCAGGACTCCGGCCAGGGCTCTGCGCTCCACTCTCCCTGGAAATAGGCCCCGTAACCGTGCGATCCAGCTGCGTCAGTGAAAAGGTGCAGTAACTGGCTAGACATGGGAGGGGTACGCCAGACCCGAATCCCGTTAAATCGCGTGAGAAACTGTTCCCAGACTACTAGGTCAGCCAGCAATTCACTCCCTAGGGTTATCTTTGATTTCGGGTTTGACCTACCACTAAGCTGTCTTTCCAGTCTACGGTTAAAAACCCGACCCATGGGGATAACTCTGCAAGCGAAATTAAGCAAACCTAACAGGGATTGTAACTGTTTCAGGGAAATAACTGCATTAGAGACTGCCGCTCTGACCGCCTCAAGCATGCCCTGAACTTTATCAGGTGGCAACCTACAGAGCCGAGCCTGGGTGTCGATTTCGATTCCCAGGAAAACTAAACAGGACGTGGGGCCTTGCGTTTTGTCCTCTGCCAGGGGCACCCCGAAATGTCTCATGACGCTGCGTATGATGTTCATTGTGGATAAACAATCATCGGAGCCTGCTCTCCCTACAATGAGAAAATCGTCCAGGTAGTGTGCTATGGGATCGCTGCCCACTTCTGAAGCTACGACCCAATGAAGGAAACTACTGAACGCTTCAAACAAGGCGCATGACAAAGAGCAGCCCATAGGCAGGCAGCGATCCACGTAGTACACACCTGCAAACTTACAACCCATTAGATGGAAAACTGAGGGGTGGAGTGGAAGAAGCCTAAATGCCGACTCAATGTCTAGTTTCGCCAATAGAGCACCATGACCCGCCCTCCTGACCAGGTCTAGTGCGCTATCAAAGGATTGATAGCGCACCGAGCTGAGTTGGGGGTCAATGGCATCATTGACTGAGCTACCTTTTGGGTACGACAGGTGCTGAATGAGGCGAAACTTCCCTGGCTCTTTCTTGGGAACCACCCCCAACGGGGAAATGACCAAATCAGGTAAAGGTGGGGCAGCAAAGGGGCCAGCCATTCGCCCTAAAGTCACTTCTTTATTAATTTTATCCCTCACTACTTCGGGGTGTTGGTATGCTGAAATAAGGTTCCTATTAAATCTCTTACCCTTGATTTGCCTAAATGTGGGGATATGAAAACCAAATGAAAAACCCTCCCATAACATACGTGCCGCCGCCTGGTCTGGGTAAGCCCACAACCATGGTGCCATGGCATGTACCTTAATTGGCGTTTCCGCCTTTCTGGCCCAAGTTTGCTGAAGGGGGCTTATTGGTCTGGTCCCTTCGCTTGATGCAGTCACTGCCAGGGTGTGGACCAGAGCAGTACCTGCAGACGTGTCTGAAGGTGCATGCGCTACCCTTGTCGCATTTTTTGTCCTGGAAGGGCCAGCAGGTTCCCCCCCGTTTCCTGCTTCTGGTATTACGAAAGGACTGCTGCGCTGATTGCTGAGTTGAAGTTACGGCAGCGGGTGCACCCCCTTTTGGGTCCATTCGCTGCCACAACTGGTTATCAGTAGAGTCAAAAGTCAGGGAAGGATTTCCTGCCATTTTCCTCCTGAACTCAGCATCATATTCCCTCCACACACCTTCACTGTGATTACGCTGAATCCAGTGAATAGTGTCCGTGTATTTTAGGATAGGCAAACTCTGGGAGGGGTACTTTTCGATATAACAGGAGGAAAAAACCCTGAAGCACTGGAGCCACTCATCAAAAGTGTCTGGGCGTTTAAATTTTTTAGGCCCTGTTCCCTCAGCGCTCCTCTCTCTCTGCCTATACGCCTCCACCGAAAGGTCAAATATATTAACATATTTTCCACGGTGAATCCTACTGACCACCTTTTTGCGCAGGTGTCTATGCAATGAGTATATTTTTCCTGGGCTTGCGTCCCCATAAAGGGCTGCTCGCCTTTCGGAGATGGCCCTGGTAGGGAGAGGTTCAGCTGGCACCTCTGTAGGTGGGTTTTGCGGGGCGGTGTTACTGGCGCTGTCCTGCTTATTATCTGGCTTGACCCCCCTCTTTAAAATTTTCTTAATCATTCTAAACATTTTCTTCTGACCTGCCCCTTGTAAACCCAAGGAAGAGTCAGTCTCAGACCCTGAGTCAGAAGAGGATGAGTCAGAGGAAGAATGGTCATTGTGTGTAAATAAAGCATTCTCACCGTGACTAATGGCAGGAGGTCCCTGACCCATGCTGGAAACGGGCTGGCCTGCTTGCTGGTTTTGGAGGGCGAGTCCTGAAGACCCGTGCTGTGCAGTGGAAGTGGTGGCTGCTGCTCCTGCTGTAATGCTGCCTGCTACTCCTGCATCCGCCCCACTCATGACTGTGGCAGTGTTGGTCCGTGTTTTTTCTGCACTTTGTGATCCAATTGCCCCCTGCAAAAGAGAAAGAATTTGGCGAGCACTTTGCCCAATGGATGTGTCTGGATTATCAGTAGCAAGGGGTGGATGAGCTATATGAAGCGGTGTATGAAACCCCTGACTCGCTGACTGTCCATTCGCAGATGTCTGAGCATTCACACCCTGCTGGTCTACAATAGGGTTATGGCTTGCCTGGCTTATTGATTGTGCATGGTTTAATGAGTGTGCATGAGCGCCCTGCGTGGCTGCAATGGGGGAGTGGATACCCTGAGCAAGGGGTTGTACTCCTTGTATGCCTAACATAATGGGATGTTGTAGCTGGCCTAAAGATTGCACATTTGCATTATGTATGCCAACCAGGGGTGTATTATATCCCTGAGTTGCTGCTTGTACGTTCACACCATTCAAAACCGCATTCACACCAATGGGGGATGGTAAATGATGAGACGGTAAATGATGCTCAATGTTTTGATTCACATGCATACTGCGATCATTGCCTTGATTCACATGCAGACTATTATCAGACATATGTGTATTAATGACAATATCATGCGGCTGAGCGGCCGCTTGTACTAAACCACTATCAGCCCTGTGTGGGTTAATAATATCGGGAGCGGCCTGCTGAACAGCATTTGCGTTATCTCCCATTTGTAAAAACTGTAATGGCCTCATTGCCCTGGAAGGGTTAACTCTGCATGTCCCCCTACCCCTATCACTGGCTATCTGCCTGGTACTACCTCTTATGATGGAGCGACCCCTTTGATGCCCCTGAGGATTAACGTTCAAATGTGCTGTTCGCTTGCGCTGTTTGCTTGCGCTGCTAATGCCCCTCCGACCCCCCACTGATAACCCGCCAACGGCCAAGGACGGCTCTCGGTGCTCACCTGCAAGTGGCGTTGCCCCGGGAGCCGATGTCCTTGCGACCGCGCGGGAATCTGCCAAGCCGGAAGTGCCGATGTCCGCTTCCGGTGACGTCACTAACATGGCGTTAACACCGGAAGTCGGACCCGGACCACGCGGCTGGCGAAGGAGATCGCTAGGCCCCGGGGGGAGCAGCATAGGCCCTGGGGTGGCATGGGCCTCGGGTATGGTGCGCCTAGGGGCAAGTCCGGGTGTTGAGGGCTGAGGGGCCGTTACAGAGGCCATGTTCCGGCCGGGCTGGGGATCGCGTGTTGCCACGTGTGGTGCCTCAATGAGAGGTGTGAAAGGGCGATGGCTGCTGGGGGTTAAAGCAGGATCCGGATCCTGACTAGAAGGATCAGGAGGGAAAACAGCTGGTGTCACACTGGGCCCTGGGGAGGCTGCAGCCATTGCGGTTATTATGTTTTTCAATAGGTCAGAAACTGCTGACATAGCAGCAGGGGGTACAGCACTAAGAAATGAGGCCTGTACACTATCAAGGGGTAAATTAACCTGCTGGGTCTGCAATGCTTGCTGTGTGGGGGATTCCTGAGCTAACTCAATATCAATAGGTCCCTGCTCTTCCACATTATGAACCTGGGCTGACACAACAGTAGTATATTGAGTTGGGGGAATGATATCTAAATCATCCTCAGAAATAGATTGAACACTTATCTTTATTTTTTCTTTTGCAGGTGCAGGAGGTTCCTGTTCCGACTGGTAACGTCTGGGAGGCAGAGTAGAACGCCTGGAACGATGCATAGCTGCGCTGGTGATGACAGAACTGCTAAGAAAAAACTGCTTCAGCCAGGATCCGGAGAAGAAGAGGAAGTTGCAAGGGAGAACTTGGCTTATCTACTGGTAAGGAGGGGCCTACCCTAAATTGCAACAATGTTGCACCCAGCACCTTCCCTCTCTCTTCTAACCCACTCTCCTACAGCCTTAACCCTTAGACTGCTCTAGGCTTATACTAAGCCCTACACTGCATTTGTATTGAATTACTCACCTATTCCAATTTCTCTTAAAGGGATAGTGAACTCCAAATTAAACTTTCATGATTCTGATAGTGCATGTCATTTTAAACAACTTTCTAATTTACTTTTATTATCAAATTTGCGTTGTTCACTTGGAATTCTTAGTTGAAAGCTAAACCTAGGTAGGCTCATTTGCTAATTTCTAAGACCTTGAAGGCCGCCTCTTATCTGAATGCATTTCACAGTTTTTCACAGCTAGAGGGCGTTAGTTCATGAGTTTCAACTAAATAACATTGTGCTCACGCACATGGAGTTATTTAAGAGTCAGCACTAATTGTCTGAAATGCAAGTCTGTCAAAAGATCGGAGATAAGGAGGCAGTCAGCAAAAGCTTAGATACAAGGTAATTACAGAGGGAAAAAGTATATTTCTATAAGAGTGTTGGTTATGCAAAGCTGGTGAATGATAAATAAAGGGATTATCTATCTTTTTTAAACAATAACATTTTTGGTGTTTGCTATCCCTTTAAAGTAAACTTGCAATAATGTACAATGTATTTATGTATATTTTTGTAATCAAATCTTTATTTAATTTTTTACATATGTGTTTCCAGGACCATGTGGGTTACAGAGAATAAGGTAAACGTTCTAATAAATTAAGGAAAATATTTTAAAAAAAGCAGGAACAATAGAAAAAAAATACAAAAGGATTAGAGAGAGATACTTATGGCTTCATAAGGAACCCACAGTGCGTTAATTCAACTCATAGACCTACAACGATAAACCTGAAGGTAGTTATAAACATTTTACATTCCAATGGTCTTTACATAGAAGAAAATGTTCTTTTTATTTTCAAATGTATATAGTACTTTCAATTCAAATACATTTGAAATACCTTTTGAACGCTTATAATTTTTATTTATTGATATTAATAAATCTCCCCATCACCCCAAGCCTGCTGCCCTGGAGTTACACTGGACTCCAATCTGTCCTTTATCCCCCACATCCAAACACTCTCTTCATCCTGCCACAAAAACATATGAAATATTTCCAAAATTTGTCCATTCCTGAGCGCTGACACCACTAAGCAACTAATCCACTTCCTTGTCATTTCCTGACTTGACTACTGCAATAACTTGCTAACTAGCCTTCCTCTCTCCCACCTATTTCCCCCTTCAATCCATTCGAAATGCCTCTGCCAGGCTAATCCACATTTCCCGCTGCTCTGTATCTGCTGCACCTCTCTGCGAGTCCCTTCACTGGCTCTCCATTCAAAGCAAAATTAAATTCAAAATTCTCACCCTGACCTAAAAAGCCCTTACCAATGCAGCCCCCCCTACCTGTGTTCACTACTCAACAAATATACTCCAGCCCACCCCCTAAATTCAAACAATGACCTGCTCCTTGCATCTTCTATTATCACCTCTATCATACTAGACTGCAGGACTTCTCTCGTGTGGCACCCACCCACAGGAACGCACTTGCTCGTGCTGTCAGACTTTAACCTAATCTTTTCTCCTTTAAATGCTCCCTACAGACATTATTGTTCAAGGAAACCAACCACCCAACTCAGTAACAAATGAAATGCCCTCATCTAACTCTGTACTAATATCATTCTCACCCTTGCAGTCCTCACCTCATGTTTCTCACCCTCCTACCCTTTTAGATCGGGAATAGGGCATTCAATTCCTCCTTTATTTGTTTGTCAAATGTTGTCCTGTCTCTTATCATTGTTTTACTTATATCAATTGCAGCCATGGACAATGCTGCAGAATATGTTGGTGCTTTTTAAATAAACTATAATAATAATAATAATAATAAAAGAATTACTTATCAGTAAATAGTGACCAACGTGTTAATCTTCCTAAAATCAGTTCTATTATAGCTGTCTTGCTATTTAGGAACACATACTCACATGCTTCTTTTTTAATGTTCCTTGAATCAGCTAGAGCATGCAATTTTAAGCAACTTTCTAATTTACTCTTGTTATCAATTTTTGGTTGTTCTCTTGGTATCTTTTTTTTAAGCAGGAATGTAAGCTTAAGAGCCAGCCCATTTTTGGTTCAGATCCTGGGTAGCATTTTGGTGGCGTTTAGGTGGTGAACCAAAAATGGGCCGGCTGCTAAGCTTACATTCCTGATTTTCAAATAAAGATACCAAGAGAATGAAGGAAAATTGATAACAGGAGTAAAATAGGAAGTTGCTTAAAATTGTATGCTCTATATGAAGAATTAAAGAAACATATTGTGTTTCATATCCCTTTAAGCTAAATCTTCTGTTACACCAATATGTTTAATGAGGCAAAAATAATGAAATACAATACTTTATAACAAAATATAGACATTGTTAAGTGGCATGTAATGAGTTAACAAGAGATTAATAAATTCTATTAAAATAAAAAATTCTAAATGCCAAAGAAATTACCTCTGCTTAAAATATAATAGAACACAACAGAGTTATGCAGATATTTTAGTATCTACAAGGCATGATTTGTTGAAAATGAATTAGAGTTTTGGTCGCCAAGCTTTTATAACCTAGACCATATGCTTGTGTAAGCATCTGAATTAATTTAAGGAGATTTAATTTCTTATTTTGTTGACACTATGAATTTAATTACTGCTACATAGACAAAATGTCAACTCAAGTTACTGTCTGCTATGCTTACTTCATTTGCGCTTTAGAAATCAAGCATATAGTGATGATTGCCCTATTCCCTGATAAATGTATAAGTCTTTCAAGCAAATTTAGTGGATTTTAATTATGGTTGCATTTAGCTAATATGAAATATTCAGATGTGGTTACAGAATTAAATGAGGAATCTAAGACATTATCTAGTAAATAATGGGCTAGATTACAAGTGACCCACTAACGTTAGTGTGTGCGATATTGAAATATCACGGAAGCAGTAATTTGTGCAAGTATTACAAGTTCAAATTAAATTTAACGTGCATCAGGTTAGCGTGACTGAAGATTACATGTAAAGGGTTAGGGATAAAATATAAGTACATCATAAAACATAAAATACATTAAAACATAAAACATAACTACATTAAAATAAACAGTTACACTTATATAAACCCTATGGCCTCTATTTATCAAGCTGTCAACTGCAAATACGCTGGAATTCCGCAGCGTCTTTGTGGCGAGCTTGATTCGCCATAGTTATCAAACCCTACAGACCGGCAAAAGTAGAATATAGTGACGTAACATACTATCCGCTGGACTCAGTCCGACACAGATCGATGGTTACGTCACTACAGATGTTCTGAACGCAAGTTCGGCACAATCTGACTACTTTTGGAAGTTATCAAATACCTACCAGGTACGCTCGCCACTATTCCGGCCCAGCGTACATGGTTTTCAATGCCAATGGGAGTCTGACAGCAGCGAAAGCTCATGTTCGCTGCTGCCCGATATCCCATTGATTCCTATGGGAATGTTTACACCTAACACCCTAACATGTACCCCAAGTCTAAACACCCCTAATCTGCCCCCCCTACACCGCCGCCACTAAATAAAGTGTTTAACCCCTAAACCGCCTCTCCCCGAGCCCGCGTCACCTACATTATACTTATTAACCCCTAATCTGCCCCCCCCCCTATACCGCCGCAACTCTAATAAATGTATTAACCCCTAAACCGCCGCTCCCGGAGCCCACCACAACTCTAATAAAGTATTTAACCCCTAATCTGCCCCCCCTACACCGCCACCACCTACATTATACTTATTAACCCCTAAACCGCCGCTCCCGGACCCCGCTGCCACATACATTAAATTTATTAACCCCTAAACCTAAGTCTAACCCTAACCCTAACACGCCCTAACTTAAAGATAATTTAAATTAATCTAAAAAAATATTCCTATCATTAAATAAATTATTCCTATTTAAAACTAAATTTCTTACCTGTAAAATTAACCCTAAGATAGCTACAATATAACTAGGGTTTATTTTTATTTTACAGGCAAGTTTGTATTTATTTTAACTAGGTACAATAGTTATTAAATAGTTATTAACTATTTAATAACTACCTAGCTAAAATAAATACAAAAGTACCTGTAAAATAAAACCTAACCTAAGTTACAATAACACTTAACACTACACTATCATTAAATTAATTACCTAAATTAAAATAAATTAATTACAATTAAATAAAATTAACTAAAGTACAAAAAAAACACTAAATTAAAGAAAATAATAAAATAATTACAAGAATTTTAAACTAATTACACCTAATCTAATCCCCCTAATAAAATAAAAAAGCCCCCCAAAATAATAAAAATCCCTACCCTACACTAAATTACAAATATTAGAGTTGCGGTGGGCTCCGGGATCGGCGGTTTAGGGGTTAATAACTTTATTTAGGTGCGGTGGGCTCCGGGAGTGGCGGTATAGGGGGTAAAACAGTAAAGTATAGTGTGGGTGCTTAGTGACAGGGTAGCAAGAAAGCTGCGAATAAGCCGATGAGCAGCGAGATCGATGACTGTTAGTTAACAACAGTCCGCTGCTCATCGCACCATACTTGGTGCACGGCTTTTTGACAGCTTTCTTGATAATTTTGGCGAACGTATTCAGGTCCGGGGCAGCGATGTTAGGCGATCTTAGGCGAGCGTATTGGTGCTGGCGAATGCTAGAAAGTCGACGGCTTGATAACTAGAGGCCAAAGTGATAACAATTATTCATAAAAATATTAATAAACAAATATTTATAAGGATTCAAAGGTATAGGCATATGGCCATGTATTTAACTGCAAAGAGCTATGTGTCTCAATATATATATATATTTATCTGTATAAATATCTATACCTGTATATATTTGTCTAGATATATAGGTATACAAAACACGGAAGGGGACTGCACTCTCACACCGGACTGGGTACACATCCCATGACCCTGCGACATGCTCAGCCCTGGGTGCTATAGCACTCTCAGGAAGCTGTGCTGTCTCCAGAGTCACAGGCAGTTAACCCCAGACAAGCCTGGGTGCAAGACCTATAGGGAAAATGACAAAATAAATTAAACTTAATAAATCAAACTGAGAACAAGTCAGGGTTCACAGACTTATGTAATCACCCTAGACATATACAAAACACGGAAGGGGACTACACTCTCACACCGGACTGGGTACACATCCTATGACCCTGCAACATGCTCAGTCCTGGGTGCTATAGCACTCTCAGGAAGCTGTGCTGTCTCCAGAGTCACAGGCAGTTAACCACAGACAAGCCTGGGTGCAAGACCCATAGGGAAAATTACTAATAAATTAATACAACACACAGAGAAAGTCCAGCAGCTCTCAACTAAGAGTAAAAGAAAAACTGGAAGAGTTAGTTACAGCATCTGGCCAAATGGGACAAGCCCAGGTACCATGTCAAGGTCTCTTCCAAAACCTGGGTCCCTAATACAGCCATACAAATGCAAGCTCTCAATCAAACAAACTGGGAACAAGTCAGGGTTCACAGACTTATGGAATCACCCTAGACATATACAAAACACGGAAGGGGACTGCACTCTCACACCGGACTGGGTACACATCCCATGACCCTGCGACATGCTCAGCCCTGGGTGCTATAGCACATCCCACTCTCAATCAAACTGAGAACAAGTCAGGGTTCACAGACTTATGTAATCACAAGAGCTTAACTGAGAGCTCTGGACTTTTTCTGTGTGTTGTATTAATTTATTTTGTAATTTTCCCTATGGGTCTTGCACCCAGGCTTGTCTGGGGTTAACTGCCTGTGACTCTGGAGACAGCACAGCTTCCTGAGAGTGCTATAGCACCCAGGGCTGAGCATGTTGCAGGGTCATAGGATGTGTACCCAGTCCGGTGTGAGATTGCAGTCCCCTTCCGTGTTTTGTATATGTCTAGGGGGATTACATAAGTCTGTGAACCCTGACTTGTTCTCAGTTTGATTGAGAGCTTGCATTTGTATGGCTGTATTAGGGACCCAAGTTTTGGAAGAGACCTTGACATGGTACCTGGGCTTGTCCCATTTGGCCAGATGCTGTAACTAACTCTTCCAGTTTTTCTTTTAATCTTAGCTGAGAGCATGTAAGCGAGTGCTGGACTTTCTCTGTGTGTTGTATTAATTTATTAGTAATTTTCCCTATGGGTCTTGCACCCAGGCTTCTCTGTGGTTAACTGCCTGTGCCTCTGGAGACAGCACAGCTTCCTGAGAGTGTTATAGCACCCAGGACTGAGCATGTTGCAGGGTCATAGGATGTGTACCCAGTCCGGTGTGAGAGTGCAGTCCCCTTCCGTGTTTTGTATATGTCTAGGGTGATTATATAAGTCTGTGAACCCTGACTTGTTCTCAGTTTGATTTATTAAGTTTAATTTATTTTGTCATTTTCCCTATGGGTCTTGCACCCAGGTTTGTCTGGGGTTAACTGCCTGTGACTCTGGAGACAGCGCAGCTTCCTGAGAAAGCTATAGCAACCAGGGTTGAGCATGTCGCAGGGTCATGGGATGTGTACCCAGTCCGGTGTGAGAGTGCAGTCTCCTTCCGTGTTTTGTATATGTCTAGGGTGATTACATAAGTCTGTGAACCCTGACTTGTTCTCAGTTTGATTGAGAGCTTGCATTTGAATGGCTGTATTAGGGACCCAGGTTTTGGAAGAGACCTTGATTTGGTACCTGAGCTTGTCCCATTTGGCCAGATGCTGTAACTAACTCTTCCAGTTTTTCTTTTAATCTTAGCTGAGAGCTTGTAAGTGAGTGCTGGACTTTCTCTGTGTGTTGTATTAATTTATTTTGTAATTTTCCCTATGGGTCTTGCACACAGGCTTGTCTGGGGTTAACTGCCTGTGACTCTGGAGACAGCACAGCTTCCTGAGAGTGCTATAGCACCCAGGGCTGAGCATGTCGCAGGATCATGGGATCTGTACCCAGTCCGGTGTGAGAGTGCAGTCCCCTTCCATGTTTTGTATATGTCTAGGGTGATTACATAAGTCTGCGAACCCTAACTTGTTCTCAGTTTGATTGAGAGCTTGCATTTGTATGGTTGTATTAGGGACCCAGGTTTTGGAAGAGACCTTGACGTGGTACCTGGGCTTGTCCCATTTGGCCAGATGCTGTAACTAACTCTTCCAGTTTTTCTTTTAATCTTAGCTGAGAGCTTGTAAGCGAGTGCTGGACTTTCTCTGTGTGTGATATATAGGTATAGATATATATTTTACATCAACACTATCAGATATATGTAGAACATTTTATTTTCTATCACCTAGATTGCGAGTTTTGCATTAGTGTTTTCATGCTAAAAAAAACGGTAATTTAAGAGTTAAAACAGCAACGCAGCCATTATGATTCTTGTCGGTATAACTGTACCACAAGTCTTTTAGCCTGTAACGCAACGTCAGTCCAGCACTAAAAAAAATGAGGTCTTTGCATGGTATTCCCATAGCGCTGCCATTACGAGTTTTGCGGTGGGGCTAAAAAACTTGCGTTACAGCCTATACCGACACGATCCGTACCGCCATCTATAACCAGAAGTTATGAGTTTTACGCAACAAAACTGTTACACAAAACTCATAACTAAACTGTTGCAAAGTACACTAACACCCATAAACTACCTATTAACCACTAAACCGAGGTCCTCTCGCATCGCAAACAATATCTTAAAGTTATTATCCCCTAATCTGAGGCTCCCGACCATCGACCGTCACTAATAAAATTTATTAACTCCTATTCCGCCGCTCCCAGACATCGTCACCACTATACTAAAGGTATTAACCCCTATTCTCCCGCACCCCAACATTGCCCACACTATAATAAATATATTGACCCCTATTCTGCCGCTCCCATGACATAGCTGCAACTAAATATAGTTATTAACCGCTAAACCTCTGGCCTCCCACATCACTACCACTAAATAAACCTATTAATCCCTAAACCTCCAGCTCCCCACATTGCCAAAAACTAAATTAAACTATTAACCCCTTAACCTAACAACCCCCTAAAGTTTAAATTAAAATTACAAGATCCCTAACTTAAAATAAATATAAACTTACCTTTGAAATTAAAAAACCTAAGTTTAAACTATAAATTAAACTAACATTACTATTAGACTAAAATTAAAATAACTATCAATTAAATAAATTAAATTACTCATTAAAAAAACCTAACACTAATAAAAAAAAAAATTCTACAGTTACAAAAAAATACAAAAACTAAATCACAAAAACTAAAAAAATACTATATTACAAAAAATAAAAAAGTACTAAATTACAAAAAAAACAACTAAATTATCCAAAATAAAAACAATTACACCTAATCTAATAGCCCTATTAAAATAAAAAAATAAAAAAAAATAAACAAACCCTAGCCTACAATAAACTACCAATAGCCCTTAAAAGGGCCCTTTGTAGGGAACAGCCCTAAAGAAATCAGCTCTTTTCCCTGTAAAAAAATACAAAGACCCCCCAACAGTAATACCCACCACCCAACCAACCCCCCAAATAGGAATGAGAGCAGCTTAAATCCTATTGGCTGATTTGAACAGCCATTAGGATTTTAGCAACCCTAATTCCTATTGGCTGATTTAAAAATGTCATCCAGTAGTAATGCAGTGTTGTGTTACCCCCAGTATAAAAGGGGTACCTTGCATTTGAATCCTCAGTGTGCAGTGGGCGATCGCATGAAGAGGACATCCATGTTGGATCGATGGAACTCCCCTGGACCTTCGCCTTGGACTTTCGCCTGAACCTCCGTCTTGAACCTTCGCCTGGACCTCTGCCTGGACCTCCACGCATTGGCCAATGAATGAAGAAGGAGCCGTCTGGATGAAGATGGAGCCGCTGGGATGAAGATCGTTCAAGCTGGACTTCAGCAACTGTGAGAACCTAAAGAGGGGTTAGTGTTAGTTTTTTTTAATGTTTTTTTGGGTGGGTTTTTTTTAGATTAGGGTTTGGACTTGTCTTAAAAGAGCTGATTGCCCTTTAAAGGGTTAGAAAAAGAGCTGAATGCCCTTTTTTTTTTTTAAAATAATTTTTTATTGAGGTTTTTGCATAAAACATACATAGAACACAATACTCCATTTTGTCAAAAGAACAAAATACAAACAGAATGAACCGAAACATTTCGGTAATTATACAATAGATTGGTGAAAGGCTAATGAAACCTCGATTTTTCAATAATATATCATGTATGACTGACCTGTTAGGAACATAGTTTCAGGCCTCATGGACCAAAAATATGAAAAATAATGGATATCTTATGGTCAGAAGTCTAGCTCGTTAGGAGCTTCAAAGTATATCATGCATGGCTGGCCAGTGAGGAAGTTAGTTTTAGGCCCTATGGACCAAGAGTGTAGAAAATAATAGAGAACTGATGGCCAGAAGTCTAGCTCTTTAAGAGCTTCAAAAGGAGCATGAATACGTGTATAGTAAGGGGGGGGGGGAAAGATTCAGCGGGTTAGCACCGCTATGTATAGTAGGGAAAGATTGGAGGACGGAGCCATAGAAATATGAAAGTATAGTAGGAGACTTGGTGGGGACTATTAGTCTTGGCCATGTGGCAAAGTAAATGGACTATGGCGTTGTGTTATCCAACTATGTATTATTAGTCATGCATAAGCATGATGGGGGTATATAGAAGAGCAATTTAATATTTACCATGAAGTTTAAATAATCTGTTGGTAGACACATAAACTATAATGTATTAGCTCCTTAATTTAGCTGAGAAAGAGGGTTATGGAAAGATGGGTATTTTATAATTAAAGAGGAATACTGTGGAGAGTAGGTCATAGAATCATAATAGTGCACGATAGGATTTAGTATCAATATTATGCAATAACCAACATCAAATCCAGACCACATATGTACATCTTCTAATCATGAAGTAAGTAAAAAGTTATATTGCCACATATAGAGGCATAATATAATTTTCCCAAATTTGCAATGCTCAGAACTTGGTAACTTGGGAAATAATCTGGAGTCCCCTTTCACACATAATAGTAACCAGGAATAATAGCATTATGAATATAACTAAGTAGTATACCTGTTTTTAAATTATTTAGTGGGTATTATTAAGAGATAGATATTCCCCGCTACACTGGCATACATTAGTATTAGTAATAGCAAGAATACCGCCAAACCTCATTAAAACGTTAAATCCAACAGGTAGTCAAGGTAACTCAAAGTGCTAATCCCTACCCTTAGTGGAGGATTACAGTACAACAATAGCTAGGGTTAATTCTAGGTCATGCTGAGAATATGAATTAGGCAAACTGACCTTATCTGAACATTTTATATCTTCTATAGACAAAGAGGACAATTAGGGGTGTGAGACCCAGAGCAAGTTGACTGAATAGAGCCATAGATGGTCGAACAAAGTACCAATATGCTTGGTGAATGCACATGCTCTTGTGTGTAATAAATAGTAGATAAGTAATAACCTATTATATAAAAAAAAAAAACATGGTGAAAGTACTTAACTATGCCATAACGGGGTACATAAAGCTATATTTCAAGAAGGCGGTTATTATATATACAGAGTAAATCTACATCCATATTTGTCACAGAGTTAACCTCTTCTTACCTGATCTTACTAACAGTGTGGGTTAAGGTTGTATGGTTATATCATATATAATATAAGGCCCGCTAAAGAGTATGTAACAAGTTATTAAAGGTATATAGATTGGCATTCTGGTAAGAAAACAGATCAAGCATAAGACAAAAAAGTCAACAAGAAACATAGAATGATATATGCTTGAGACCTACTAATGGGTGTCATGTAAAAATTACAATACATAGCAATAACTGCATATGGTTAAAAATTAAGCAGCTAAGATTCTAACAGGTAAGAATGGATACCTAATATATTCATTGCAAGGCAACAGACTCAGCATTGTCAAAAATAATATTATAAAATGAAGGGTTTATCCATAGATATGACCATGTTAAATGAATTCAACCTACTTGCATAAAATTTTATATAGAGCTAACGGTTAACTTAGAGAGAATTGGCATAAATCAATATCTGACATTTACATAGCAAGGCGTCAAACGAGACAGGATTGGCTAAAGATATAAAAACATATTAATGTTCAATAACATATAGAACGGATAACAGTCACCAAAATTTGTACATGCTTTAGTCTATCTCATATGTAGGTCTAACGTGTATATAGAGAGTGGATTAAACATTCAACATATTTATGTAAAACAAAACACTCACACATTATCTATATGATAACAGGCTCTTTAGGTATAAGGGGCCCATGTTAGAGCCTCACTGAACTGGGGTGACCAAATAAAGATATTTAAAAGGCTAAGTGTAGTGTTTCACTTGGGATAGCTTTCCCAGGACAGTTCTGGGCTACAATAACCCACTTGATTGTGGGGGTCAATTATCAGTCTCTCTTCCGGGCTAAATAGGAGGTAATGGAGTCCACACAAGTTATAGTAGATGGCAGCGCTGAGCAAACTGCAGCGCAATCAAGCCAAACCCAGACATGCATCGAGGGCCGCAGTCCAATGTCTCCCAGCAGTCACCGATAGTAGACCCGGGACAAAACATTCCCTTCGCTATCCATTTTCTCTAGCCGATACCACTCCTGAGGCCACAGGGGCCAGCAGACACCTCCAGAAGTCCCGACATCTAGCAGACACACTGTCCCCTAGCCGCCTCATCCGCCATCTTTGTCTCGTCTGTGATCAAGGTAGGGACGCCCTCCTCTAACTCAAATGGAGTGGCGCTAATTCTCAATGGCGATTTCAGGTTACTAAAGTGGACAGGCTCACTCCTGTCCACTTGCGATACAGCTTCGGGATGAGCGGCGGGTAGGGAGGGGTTAGCAACATCTCCCAGGGCACTGTTAAAGCGGTCAAGTTGGCACTTCAGATCCAAGATTCCTTTGTATCCAGAATGCTCTGGATAGTCGGCCCCACGCTGCCGGGACCTATCTAGCTGACAGTCCTCAGTGATTGCTGCTGTAGCTGGTGCAACATTTGCCACCGCAATGGTCCGCTCGGGCTGAGCTAGGTTCTCAATTGTTACAATGGGCTGGCTGAGCACATCACGGTTAGTTGGCTGCAATAACATTATAATTTCAGCAAAGTTCTCATCCATCCGCCATGCCAGTTTTTGTAGCAGAGACCGGATCGTAGCATGCGAATCAGTCAGAAATGTCAGTGCCATTTTCACAGATACAGTCAGGTTATTAACTTAGATTAATATGAAGGTAGTTTGGACTATAATCTACTCTGAGGCATTTGAGAGTTGTAGTTGAGCTCCGTATCCTCGTGGCAGTTTCAAAAGGCCCAATTTGAAGTATAAGGTCACACTCACATCTGAATCAAGATCTTTGTTCTGTTTCATAGGAGGACTTGTAGGAGTCTTCATCGGTCACTTTTTGGGAATAGCAAATATTATCATATATTATCAATTATCCCCCTAAATTAGTATTAAGAGCCAGAGCTCTTACTATATGCGTCCAGCAAGCTTGGCAGTTGGCTCCCGCTGAATGCCCTTTTAAGGGCAATGCCCATACAAATGCCCTTTTCAGAGCAATGGGTAGATTAGTTTTTTCAGTTAGGTTTTTTTATTTTGTGAGTTTGGGGGGATTTGTAATGTTAGGGGGTGTTTGTTTTTATTTTTTAGAAAAAGAGCTGATTTCTTTACTGCAATGCCCTACAAAAGTCCCTTTTAAGGGCTATTGGTAGTTTATTATAGACTAGTCCTAAAGCCCATGTTCACAGGCCATTGTTTGCATTACAGCTGTTCCACCCCTTGCTCTCTCTCTATACTCCCTCTCTTTTGCTCTTTCCCCCTATCTTTTGCTGTCTCTCTCCCCCTCTTTCTATTTTGATATCTCTCTCTCCCCTTTTCTTTTGCTCTCTCCCCCCCTCTCTTTTCCCTTCTCTCTTTTGTGTTCTCTCTCTCCCCCTCTTTTGCGCTCTCCCCCTCTCTTTTGCTCTCTCTCCCCCTCTCTTTTGTGCTCTCTCCCCCTCTCTTTTGTTGTCTCTCTCCCTCTCTTTTGCTCTCTCTATCCCCCTCTTTTGCTCTCTCTCTCTCTCCCCCCTATCCTTTGCTCTCTCCCTCCTCTCTTTTGCTCTCTCTCTCCTCCCTCTTTTGCTCTCTCTCTCCCCCCTTTCTTTTGCTCTCTCCCCCATCTTTTTTGCTCTCTCTATCCCCCCCTCTTTTGCTCTCTCTATTCCCCTCTTTCCAAGTTACTTCCATCAACAAAAAATATTTTTATATTTACACTTTTTTTAGTCACCAGCTCCTACTGAGCATTCATAGAATATACATATATGCATTTATGATTGGCTAATGGAGTGCGGACAGCTTTTCAACTTGTTAACCACATTTGAAGCAAAGCATTTGTAGATGCAGATGTAAATGTAGAGTAATTATTTGTAGTATTTCACTTTTCTAGACTCAAAAAACTGCATAATATATCTCTACTGTGCAAATATTTTGCTTCCTTGATTCCACCATATGTAAATAAAAATGCATCATGAAAATAAACCTCCAATGATGTTTGGTTAAAAAGATATTGCAATATTTCTATATAAGATGTAAATGCACTTAGCAGAAATATAATTTGTGAAAATGTAATTTAAAATTGCAAACAGGTGTAGCATAATAATTTAGAACCAGTCATACATGATTGCACAATTTGTAAATGTATGCATACCCTCTTTTTATTATTTGTACTGGCACTGAACTGTAAAGTATTAAATATTTATATACTCCGCAGCAGTGCACTTACTTAAAAGGGCATATTAAGTCTCTCGAGGAAATAGACTAACAAGTCATATATTATTATGCTGGTTAGCCTTGTCACTGTCTGTGCTGCAATACATGGAAGAATACAGAGAAACTAGCAGTAGAAAGTTGACACAATGACGTTATTACCAGTACAAAAGGTCTGAATATTTTAGATGATCTTATAGAATGACACTGTGCATTCAATTTGCATTCTGATTCTATATAAAATGAGAAACAGAGACATAATAATTAGTTTTAAACTGATCCATAAAAAGGAATTGCTGATAATGTTTAAGCAATCTGCTGCTACATATGGCATCTGCAATTTGCATAGAGTATTTCATATTTGCTGAGAAAAAAGAGATTATCTTTAGATCTGTTATAATAATTATGTCACTTTCATATTTTTTATCGTTATTTCTAGATTTACAGAATTCATTAACCTCTTAAGGACATATGACGGAATTTTTCCGTCATAAAACAATTGAGCAAACTGAAAGCTGTGTCCTTAAAGGGTTAAAGACAAAGTAAAGTTAAAATTGAGCTTTTATGATTCAGATAGAGCAGCAATTGTAAACAACGCTTCAATTTACGTCTATTATCTAATGTGGTTGATTCTCTTTGTATCCTTTGTTGAAATACATTCATATAAATGCTACTTGTGTAGCAGCGGTCATTTAACCCGTCAGCAACACTTTAGGTGGATTGGACCGGGATGATAGACAGCCCCCTCTTGTTTGCCATTAGCCACATGCAAGCAGGGAACAGCATTGCACAATTAGCAGATCGTGCAATGTTAAATGCAGGCAACCTAATGCTGCCTGCTCGCTGTGAGGCTGGGCAGACGAGGTTCATGGAAGTGAACCTCGTCCATCTACATGTCGATTGTCAAATTGAGTACATTGTGTTCAGCTAGGTCCAAGTAGTATATTGCTGCTCCTTCAACAAAGGATACCAAGAGGATGAAGCAAATGTGATAATATAAGTAACTTGGAAAGCTGTTTAAAATTGTATGCGCTATATGAATCATAAAACAAAAATTTGAGTTCCATGTCCCTTGAAGTATGCTTAGATTGATCTGCCACAACAAAAACATTTCAGAGAAAACTAGTACTTTGAATCCACGTTTTTGGTTTAAATGTCTTCGTTTGTATTTTGAACCATACTGATATTGCTTTTAGAAGGTTTCAAGGCCATTTCAATCCCCCAGAAAATTGTCTAAAAATCTGGTTATCATGTGTTTTTACCATTGTTCAACTCTACATTGACCTAACCAATATTTTGCATTTAGAGAACCTGACACTTTTTCAAGCATATAAAGTGTAGACAATTTGAATGTTTGTGCAATGTCATCACAGCCCAGAATCCACCTGACATTTATAAATGTTTAGATAGGACCTAACCTGTTACATATCTATGGGCCAATTTATAAAATGCCAGGCGGACATAATTCGCTGTAGCGAATCATGTCCGTTTGACATCACTAAATGCAGACAGCATACGCTGTCAAAATTTAACATTGCACAAGCCTTTCTTGTGCAATTTTTCTTTTAAGTCTTAAACGATTGGTCTGTGAAAACGATGTTTATTTTTGTTTGTTTCTTTTTGCAGGTAGTGGAATAAGAGACATGAGCATATTTAATATAGGAAAAACTTGACTTCCGTCTGTATTCCAATATTACAATTAAGAGCATGTTTTCCCATTTAACAGCTAGACTTTAGCTACTTAATATAAGTAGATTGTGGATGTTCTTATAATTCCCAATAATTCTATGTCATTGAGTCTCAATTTAATATTAAACTTAGAGTATAATGAATTGCTGGTAACGTTCTTAAATTTGAGACAATAATAATTTTCAGAAAATCATTATAAAGCATGCATATTGCTTGTTATTTGGACATTGAGAAAATTTGGTGTTAGAATCCATAACAAAACATTTTACATAATTATTGAATTATGTTTTATACAAGGCATTTTTTAAAATTACCACCAAAATATCAGTGAAAGATAAAACATAGTGTTGTATTAGGAAGGAAAGGTTCTATGTTAAAAACATGCTTTCCTTTTAAAAAATGTATGAAAACTAAATCAAATTTATACTACTTTAAATCAGTGAAAACTTGAATGTTAAATTAAGAACTCACACAATTATTTGTATTTTTAGGAAGCTTAAGGTTTGCAACAATTATTTATAAATGATAGTTGTTGTTTTTTCATTGCAATATTAATTTCACAAATGAGTTTTACTGAATTTAGGCCATTATTGAAATCAAATAATATAAGCGTAGCATTATCCTTCAAAAAAGCGATACTGTACTTGGAATGATGAATGTGATGATGATCTCACTGCACACACCATTGCTGACAAAGGGAATAGTACAACATCTTTGGGCTATAATCTATTGAACGTTTTCCTATAAAATAACAAACAAAAAAAATTAAATGGGATAGATCACAATCTATCATCTATTTTCTTCTGAAATGGCTTTTTGCTTTCTCAACAAATTGGTCAGCATGTTTATCAAGTGATAATGCATAATGGATCTGTGCATTAAAAGCCCAAAGCCTCAAATTTGTTTTTTTCCAGAAAAGTTCCTGAAAAGGCCTTTTTGTATGTTAAATACTTGTTATCAGAATTCAATCTGTTAAACTACTCAAAACTTAATTACAATAGATCCTTTTCACCTCTTAAAGTGATGATAAACGTTCCCCTTTGTATAAATGTTAGCAATGTTTTAGATGGAGTTTAATTCATTAGTTGAAATGAAGATGCGCTGTAACTTACTTTTCAATGTAGCAGGGATTTTTTTGATAGCATTCTAGCCATACAGTACTCACGCAATTTTCTTTCTTGTAGCTAGAGTGCCGATTGGAGAAAAACTGATTAATTAAACTCCATCTAAAATATTGCTAATATTCCAGATCTGTTTCTACATAGTGGAAAGTTTACCATCTCTAAGGTTGCAATAAAGATATTTTGACTTAACCCATTTGCTCAGTGTGTAACTGAAATACCCATTTACATGTGTGAGATTAACCAAGTGCAATCCAAGTCCATCTTCACCATTGCTAAACCATCTGAATGCCATTTGCTTGTAGCCGTGATTGCTCAATCACTATATTGTCAATTTTAAAATTTTAAAAGTATTGTTTTTTTTAATATTTACATCAATTAATTTAAAAGCACATTTTTTGGTTTGGTATGATCTACATCTGAAACATGAAGAAGACTGGTTAAAATAAATACCAAGTTACCTGTAAAATAAATATTAATCCTAAAATAGCTATAATATAATTATAATTTATATTGTAGCTATATTAGGGTTTATTTTACAGGTAAGTATTTAGCTTTAAATAGGAATAATTTATTTAATAAGAGTTAATTTATTTTGTTAGATAAAAATTATATTTAACTTAAGGGGGTGTTAGTGTTAGGGTTAGACTTAGCTTTAGGGGTTAATAAATTTATTAGAGTAGCGGTGAGGTCCGGTTGGAAGATTAGGGGTTAATACTTGAAGTTAGGTGTCGGTGATGTTAGGGAGGGCAGATTAGGGGTTAATACTATTTATTATAGGGTTATTGAGGCGGGAGTGAGGCGGATTAGGGGTTAATAACTTTATTATAGTAGCGGTGAGGTCCGGTCGGCAGATTAGGGGTTAATAATTGTAGGTAGGTGGCGGCGACATTGGGGGCGGCAGATTAGGGGTTAATAAATATAATATGGGGGTCG
Organism: Bombina bombina; assembly: GCF_027579735.1. Taxonomy (NCBI): domain Eukaryota; kingdom Metazoa; phylum Chordata; class Amphibia; order Anura; family Bombinatoridae; genus Bombina; species Bombina bombina. Next base: position 309,777,011 of record NC_069504.1, on the reverse strand, counting down.
GCGGTGTTAGGGGCAGCAGATTAGGGGTATATAGGGATAATGTAGGTTGCGGCGGTGTGCGGAGCGGCAGATTAGGGGTTAATAATAATATGCAGGGGTCAGCGATAGCGGGGGCGGCAGATTAGGGGTTAATAAGTGTAAGGTTAGGGGTGTTTAGACTCGGGGTGCATGTTAGGGTGTTAGGTGCAGACTTAGGAAGTGTTTCCCCATAGGAAACAATGGGGCTGCGTTAGGAGCTGAACGCTGCTTTTTTGCAGGTGTTAGGTTTTTTTTCAGCTCAAACGGCCCCATTGTTTCCTATGGGGGAATCGTGCACGAGCACGTTTTTGAAGCTGGCCGCGTCCGTAAGCACCGCTGGTATTTAGAGTTGCAGTGGCGGTAAATTATGCTCTACGCTCCCTTTTTGGAGCCTAACGAGCCCTTCGGTGAACTCTAAATACCAGCGGTATTTAAAAGGTGCAGAGGAAAAAAAGCATGCGTAGCTAACGCACCCCTTTGGCCGCAGAACTCTAAATCTAGCAGTTTATTTATTAATAGAAAAGCATGCAATTGTAAACAACTTTTAAACTTACTTTGTTCTCTGTGTATCTTTTATTGAAGAGTAAAACTAGGTAGGCTCATAAGAGCACAGTCAGGAGTGTGCAGTGTCTTCAGTACTCTACGGCAGTAGTGTCTTGCAACATTATTTGTAGCTTTGTTATACAATGTTCCAAAACACTGCTGCAATTGAGTACTAAAGACACGTGCACATAAAGAAATTTGCATCATACCAAGAGAATGATGCAAATTTCATAAGAGAAGTAAATTGTAAAGATGTTTAAAATTGGATGCTCGATCCGAATCATAAAAGTTTAATTTTGACTTTACTGTCCCTTTAAGGGATTACTACTTTCATTTTAACTCTACAACCCAATTTGCTCATGTACAAAGTTATATTTTTATTACTTAAACAGTCATAATTATTTCAAATAAAAATACCAAAATGAAAGTAATTAAAACAAAGAAGCAGTTTATTGATATACATCAAAAGTATTGGGTGTGGCTAGGATGTGGCCATGATAGGTCGCAAAATATGAAGCTCCCAGTTCTCAATTGATAATCCGCCGATTATCTCAGATCAATATCATCATCCCACCTTATGATCACAAGATTCAAATACTAAAGTTTATTCTGTATCGAAAGACACCAAGGTCGTTTAAACATAATCACCTGGAACCGGATCTAGCCTGACATGAACCAAGACGGCGGCCTAAACTGGTGTTCATGACACCCCCCCACCCCTGGTCTACCGGGTTTAGCAGCTTGTGCTCTGCTAATTTATTGCTTTAAAAAAAATTTCTACATATGGAATTCCCTACTTTATATCTGAACATGGAGGACTACTACATACAGATGAGAGCACTAGCTGATTTTGAACAGAAGATGCATCACAGCTTTGAAAATTTAATACGTGTGGCCAGAGTTCAGCATACAGAGAAAGTTGCCACAGTACCTGAATTGTCAGATGAGGTGGATTCAGTCCCGTGCTATGGGAGCATTGTGCTGTATGCAAAACTGTGCACAACTGAACCCGAGTCTCATTTGCTTACACATATCCTGCCCAGTTGAAGGAAATGCGGCCGATCCCCTAGATTGGAGTGTAAGTTCCAATCAGAAATGCACAACACCTCGCTTTTGCAACATTGATTGGAGCACATTCTCAGGATTCGAAGTTGAAAGGGACTCTAATTAATTTGCTATTCGGAAACGCATTGATTACCCTAATAACACTAGATCTTCTTCATGCCAGAAATGATAGCTGTAACTGTGTATATTGGAGGGAAGGCGTGTGTTAAAATTAACGGAGCCCATCACATAATCGATTGTTTTACATAGCAGAGACAGCCAGCATGCTACGTTTTGACATAACATTACAACATAAGCCCATCTACAGAACATATGCATCTATGATTGCTCTGCAGCAGGTTATTGAGTCTATATGATATCATAACTGTGACTTTCCTATAAGAATCCATTTTCGAGTATCTTATGAAGACTAAACTGTCTGATTCTTTATGAAGATAATCTGCTCGGATGATCTAATGACCAGAGAGATATTTCCTATACTATGTGGGACAGCATGGAAATTTCATGTATATACAATCCTACTATATGCTTCTAATAAGGCTACTTGACTATATTTAGATAAATTGCACAGCTACACACAGTCCACATATATGGGCAATTTATAGTTAATAATTTTATGTGAGTATATTCTACCATCTACAACTTCAACTGGTGAATAGAATATTACCCCATTAGGTAGTACATTTAGCTCTAAAAAATCTAGTATATTTATTTTTGGAGTGCAAATTTTATGTAACTCATGTAGCTAACCCCTACATGTAATGTCAGTTCAAAATTAACCCTCTCTGGACACCTAAGCATATAGCACCAATGTATCCCCAGTGTGACACCCTAACCCACTCTAAATAAAGTAATTCCTTCTAAAGTCCATACAATTCATATTGAGACTGGACCATGTGGTCTAGACTCCATAACATCAGGATCTAGTAAGGGTATATGCTCTACATAGTACTCTAATTGATTTCTGATGAGACTAATATTATGAGCATACAAAACTCTCCCCTCAGGTGTTGATACATCTGAACAAGACAAATCATATCTCTTTTTTAGCTCCTAGTCCTTAAGAGCAGTATTATTGAATCTAGACTAGTGGGATCTCTAATGACTTATTCATGTGATATGTATATATCGAGGTAAAATGTTTTATTAGATTACCCATAGGCAGTCTTCCAGGTATAAAGCGAGAGGGGTAATCTGGAACACGGTCAAAACTACTGGTCATGGCAGAGAAAAGAAAATATAAAGCAACTGCTTCCCAAATACACCCAGAGTGCCATAGCAGGTGGCGGATCAGGCCAGAAACTGTCAAGGGAAAACACACAAAGTTGCAGGCACTACTCAGTTAGAGTTAGAATAAAATTTCCATTAATTGTAAACGTTAAAAGTAGTGTATACCCAGACAAACACAAAAGGACTGTCTTACGCGTTTTGCACCCCCTGGTGGCGCTTAATCATAGACTGCAGGTGTAAGAGAAAGAAGACCAATTTAAGCCAGAAGTAGTAATTGATTAACTCCTTACTACCCACAAAAAGTTCTAAAAACACATACAATACATATTAAAAAGCAATGTAGCTCAAAAATTATTATGAACACAGAGAAGTGATAATCTACAAAATGATGAATATGTATATACATGTAAATATAAATATTTTAGACCCGCATGAATATGCATGACAAAAAGACATGGATAAATACTTGCAATTGTAATAATAATTGCAATAATGAAATAATAACAACAACAATGATATTCAAATAGCTATACAGTAATAGATTAACCTGTAATAATAGAATGACAATATAATACAAAAAGTGTATAATATAATACAAAAAGTGGATAATAGATACCCATAAGGTGTCAACTATATGAAATGTATATTTTGCAAAAGTTAGTCTGCAACAGATGCATCATTAAGTGCAAAATGTGTTTTTGGACACATACAGTTGTGCTCATAAGTTTACGTACCCTGGCAGAATTTGATTTGTTGGCCATTTTTCAGAGAATATGAATTATAACACAAAAACTTTTCTTTCACTCATGGTTAGTGTTTGGCTGAAGCCATTTATTATCAATCAACTGTTTCTCTTTTTAAATCATAATGACAACAGAAACTACCCAAATTACCCTGATCAAAGGTTGACATACTCTGGTGATTTTGGCCTGATAACATGCACACAAGTTGACACAAAGAGGTTTGAATGGCTATTAAAGGTAACCATCCTCACCTGTGATCTGTTTGCTTGTAATTAGTGTGTGTGTATAAAAGGTCAATGAGTTTTTGGACTCCTGACAGACCCATGCATCTTTCCTCCAGTGCTGCACTGAGGTTTCTGGATTCTGAGTCATGGGGAAAGAAAAAGAATTGTCAAAGGATCTGTGGGAAAAAGGTAGTTAAACTATATAAAACAGGAAAGGGATATAAAAAGATATCCAAGGAATTGAGAATGCAAATCAGCAGTGTTCAAACTCTAATCAAGAAGTGGAAAATTAGGTGTTGTATGTAAACAGGGTCATTTGGGTAGTTTCTGTTGTCATTATGATTTAAAAAGAGTAAACACAGTTGATTGATAATAAATGGTTTCAGCCAAACACTAACCATGAGTGAAAGAAAAGTTTTTGTGTTATCATTCATATTTTTACTTGTTGGCGACATTTGGTTAGAATGTCTCTTTTATAGCCTCTTTGGGTCAATCTGTTTTCAAGTTCTATGGCTTGTTGTTCATAAACTATGTCTGATTTAGTGTTCCTTCTAAGTCTAATAAATTGCCCTTTGATCTAGCTCATGTACCCATGAGAGGAGAGAATAAAAATAAGATCTTAGATAAAAGAGAATTATTTTGGATTATCAAGCTTAAAACCAAAACTCTATTAGGTATGAATAGAGAATTTGACATCAGTTATTTCATAGACAATTAATTATTACTTTCTCTTGGATATAATGCAATATATCTCATCAGGCAGTTATATGTCTTTTGGCTTATGTGTCTAAAAACACATTTTGCACTTAATGATGCATCTGTTGCATATTAACTTTTGCAAAATATACATTTCATATAGTTGACACCTTATGGGTATCAATTATCCATTTTTTGTATTATATTATACATTTTTTGTATTATATTGTCATTCTATTATAACAGGTTAATCTTTTTACTGTATGGCTGTTTGAATATCATTGTTATTGTTATTATTTCATTATTGCAATTATTATTACTATTGCAAATATTTATCCATGTCTTTTTGTCATGTATATTCATGTGGGTCTAAAATATTTATATTTACATGTATATACATATTCATCATTTTGTAGATTATCACTTCTCTGTGTTCATAATAATTTTTGAGCTACATTGCTTTTTAATTTGTATTGTATGTGTTTTTAGAACTTTTTGTGGGTAGTAAGGAGTTAATCAATTACTGCTTCTGGCATAAATTGGTCTTCTTTCCCTTACACCTGCAGTCTATGATTAAGCGCCACCAGGGGGCGTACTACAATCCTTTTGTTTTTGTAAATAGCCTGGGTATACACTACTTTTCACGTTTACAATAAATGGAAATTTTATTCTAACTATGGCGAAAAAATTCGGTTCGGTTCGGATAGATTCGGATTTTTTCGAATTTCGGTTCGGATCCATTTGAATTCGGAAAAATTTGAATCAATTTGGTTCGGATTCATTTCGGATTTATTCGGATTTGAATAAATTCGTCTGAATTCGGTTCTATTCGGTTTTCGGTTCGGTTCGGAATTTCGGTAAGTATTAGGTGTGATGTGCTGTGTATTAGACTAGTATTATGTACTGTATATTAGGTGTAACCCATAGCAGAGTGATATAACCTAATATACTGTACAATACTAGTGTAATCCATGGCCAGCCGAATCTACCAAATAAATCCGAACTAATTCGGATTTATTCGGTAGATTCGGCACTATTTTAATTCAGAAAATAGAATCGATCCGAATCCCGAATTTACTGAATTCGGCCGAATTTCCGAAACGATCCGAAACGAATTGCACATATCTAATTCTAACTGAGTAGTGCCTGCAACTGTGTGAGTCCTCCAGGTATATACATCTTCTAACTCCAGTGAATTCCTAACTCACCATACTATTGGGTATGAATATACTATATTTTGTTTTATTGCTATATAGTTTTTTTATATTAACATTTAATTTACATTATCAGTTGCTAAGTTCTTTATACTTTATATGTTGGATTTAATTCTTGACTATAAAGGTCATTTTACTAGAATAACTATCTCTGCATTACTATATTTCCTTATACTATATTTTTTCATCACATATTGTTGATAGCATTTATAAATTCAGTTGCTAATTTCTATTAAGTATCTAGGTCCAAAGGTGACCAATTCAAAGGCTCATTTCCTCCTCTAGAATATGTCAGTTATATTAGGTACAAGAGTCACCTCCTGTGTCAAGTGAGGAAACTAGTTAAGATAAGGTTATAAAATGGAGGTTCCAGACACCTACCTATGGTAATTCATTGCATAGATTTTACTTGTGTCATTGGATATTATCACGCTGAAATTTTGTAATTTTTGTTGTATTGTATTCTATATTTTCTGTATTCTTTGCACAACCTCAATAAAAAAATTATGAAATTGAAAAAAAGAGTAAGGAAAATAAAAATTCTCTAGTTTTTCAACAATAGACAAGAACTCTGAAGAAAATGTAGCACTCAATTTAGCTTTCAGTTTTCCAAAGTTTGTAACAATATCTCACACGTTACAATATATATGGTGTTAATCCACTTGCATAGAAAAATAAAATGAAAACTGAGATATTTTTAAATGTGTTTTAAATGTGTTTCTAGACTAGTTTTGTTTAAGCACCTACAGATGTGGACTTTTTCACATACTAATATTTATACATTGGTAGTAATTCCTTTTATACAGCAATGGAAATCACTAAGATAAAAAGGATTATTAATTAATGTATACATCATGTTACACATTTACTGAGATGTAACTGTTTCTCTGATCAATATAAAATCTTAAGTAAACCTAACTTCTCATGCTTGAACCATTTGCAGTTTACAGTGTAGTATTATTAGCTGTCCTAATCACTGTCATAACCAAAATAATGTCAACACACAAGTGATCATTACTAATGAGACTCTCTTCATTAAATCATAGCCACACCACTGTCAGAACCTTTTTTAAGAGGGGATTCTCTTATCATCACAGGGCTAGATAACAAGTGGCGCACTAACGTTTGCACATGTGTGATATTGAAATATCACACCTGCACTAACTTGGGCGCATATTACAAGTTAAAGGTAAATGCGACCACCTGAGCGCAGACTAAATTTGTGCTCGTTGGGTTAGCACGACTGAAGTCCTTGTATAAAGGGTTATGTCTAAATAAAAATTTGCACCAAACACAACATAAATACATTAAAATAAAGTGTATACACACAGTGATAATCAATAGCCATATTTAGTCCATGTGGATGTAATGTGTTTAATGTGTAGATCCATTGTGCTACCTGCTAAAGTAGCCATTTGTTTTGGTCACCCCCTCTCCTCAGAGGGGGCACATGGTCAATCAGTCTGAATCTCAAATCCAGAAAAGTCTGTCCCTTCTCACAAAAATGTCTTGCTACTGGTTGGTCACCCTTGCCTTCCCTAATGGCTGTCCTGTGATTGTCCATCATTGTTCAGAAATTTTCCCTACATAAAAAAATCCCACAGTTGCAGTTTATTAAGTACACCACAAACTTTGTAGTGCACGTTAAGTAATATTTTATTTGAAATTTTCGATTGGTATGTGGGATCAAAAATTCCAAACTTGCAAGTGCGGTCTGTATTGCTTTTCTATTATCTCCATGTCAAGCAACCTGAAGGTTGTCTATATTGTGTTTTTGAAAGTGAAAATCCCTACTGATATATATATATGTGTGTGTGTGTATATATATATATATATGTGTGTGTGTGTATATATATGTGTGTGTGTGTATATATATATATATATATATATATATATATATACATATATATATATATATATATATATATATGCGCTTTGCACTTAAATACCTGAAAACATGAAACATTTTTATTCAATGTTAATATTTAATAATGTGTTTTACTGTGTATGTATTGTACATATTTTACATTCCAATGTTCTTCACATAGGGGAATACTATATACACAGTATATATTTATATATATAAATATATATATACATATATATATATATCTGTATATACATATACCTATATATATATATATATATATATATATATATATATATATATATTCATATAGATATATTGGTATAGATATATATTTTACAAAAAAAAATCAGATGTATATAGAAATATATATTTAAAAATAAATAGAACATTTCCTTCTATTTGAAGAACATTGAAATGTAAAATATTCATAACTACCTTCGGGTTAGTGCGCAGTTGGTCTAACGCAATCGATAAGTGTTAGGTTTCTTTCTGTTTGCATGCTCCATTTAAATGTATGGTGATAAGAAGTTAAAGGGGTTGCAAAATCCGAAGTCTATGAGTTATGCTAAATGCTTTAAAAGTTTACTTCTGGTGGTGTTTGTGTGACGCTTGTAATCTGGCTCTTAAACAGGAATTGAAATGTATTACACTTTTATGGGCAAAATACTTTGAGGTGTTTTACTGTCAACAATAGATCTGTTATTATTATTATCCTTTATTTTTAAACTGACAGCATATTATCCCTGAAAAAGATATATTTTTTTAACACTATGGGAATTTCTCCTTATCAGTCAGTTAGTATCACATTATATGATTTGTATAAAATATATTTTAACATGAATAGGGCTCTTCAATATGTATGATGACGATTTTTGTAGTTTAATTTCCTTTTAAATTAAACTTAGAGAATCCAACAAGTATTAAACTCAGGAATGGCCAACTGGCTGCACAGAAGCTACATGTGGCCCTCAGCACTAGTTTTTGTGGCCCCTGGGAAAAGCAAAACTAAAAATGTATGCCATAGTTTTTGTGGCCTCAGGAAAATGTAAAACTAAAAATGTGTGCTTGGGGTTGAGAGAGAGAACAGTAGACAGAGGGTATTCTGCATAAATATATATATGCACCATTAAGGCCTTCAAAATATTGATCTGTGGCACCTATGTTTTATGAAATTGCCCAACAACTACATTGTTTATCTACTAAATATAATAGGAAATGTTGTTATCACTTTGCTGTAATAACATGCAAGATTTATCAGTTTCTGGATCCACACCAGTCAGGTTGAAGATCTAGTGGAGAGGGGAACACAGAATGGAAAATATGAAAATCTTTAACTCTTCAGCTGTCTTTAAGTTACAACACATAAATATCACCATACCTATAAGGGAAATAGCTGTGCCATACAAATCTACATGAAGTTTAAACATTTTCTTCCTGAAACTCCAAACTCAAGGAGTCATCATGGGCTGTGCTAAAGGTAGAGCAATCAAGTTTGTATACTGCTGCAGGAATCATCTTTTTAACATTTTTGGCCAGTATTATTACATTTCTCAGATTCTAATTTCACCTATATTCTTATATACCTAGGAGCAGGAAAAGACTTCATGAATATGCACATTTTGGGCTCTATTTATCAAGCTGTGGATACAGCTATGGAGCCCAAAATGTGCATATTCATAAAGTCTTTTCCTGAATATGCACATTTTGGGCTCTGTTTATCAAGCTGTGGATACAGCTATGGAGCCCTAATGGTGCAGGCTCATGTGAGCAAGCCTGCAACTCTTTCTGGATGATGGACAAGCCCTGCTTTCATGGTCTTGGTCGTGTAAGAGCAGTGGGAATGACTGCACAAACATTTGTTTGTGCAATGATAAATGTTGCCAGTAGATGCTGCCTGCTCCTGCAATGCCAGGTGAACAGGTTCCTGGCTTGGAACTTAGTTCACCCGCAGTATGATAAATAGAGTCTTTTGTAACCTTTTGCCTCAGGCTCATGTATAAGGCTGGATGGCATCTAACTTGTTATAATGCAATAAAAAGACACAAAGCTTTAATTTTAAAATGTACATATATCAGCTAATACAAGAAAACTCACTTAAATGAACTAAAGTCTTACCCACATCTTGTATCTTATCCGATTTATAGATCTAAGTGGAAAGTCTAGAAGGGATAATAAACATCAAACTGAAATTAGCACAGAATCAGTAGTAAAGATGATATGTACAATCTGAAGAATATCACACCTACTTAACACCAAACAATATTAAAACTACTTCTGTAGCAACCTGATTCCAATAATGCTTTATATAAGTGTAGATTTCTCTTATAACATCACTTTTGTGCTCTACCACAAAAGATGTACTCAAACCTCTTAATAGCAGTGAAAAGAGCCTTACTCTATGGCTCAAATACAAGTTTAACCATTCTTGTCATGCTGTTCTTTCCATATGCACATTTACTCTAGAAATCTACTACCAAATGTTCCACCCACTCTCATTACCTCCAGTCCAGAAGTGACTAATCTAACATTCTACAAACTGGAATTCCTATCCATCTCAGATCTTGTCTACAGCCCAGATTTAAAGGGAAAGCCTACCATAGAATTGTTATTGTTTTAAAAGATAGATAATCCCTTTATTACCCATTCCTCAGTTTTGCATAACCAACACAGTTATATTAATATACTTTTTACCTCTGTGATTACCTTGTATCTAGGAACCTTCTTCCAGCCCCCTTATCACATGACTGTGACTGTTTATTATCTATTGTCTTACATTTAGCATTGCTTTGTTCTATATCTTAAATAACCCCCTGTGCACTGTACTTTCTGTCTCTTTTTGTTGAAAAGAGATTTCAAAAGCATGCGATAAGAGGCAGCCCTCAAAGGCTTAGAAATTAGCATATGAGCCTACCCATGTTTAGTTTAACCTAAGAATACCAAGAGAAAAAAAGCAAATTTGATGATAAAAGTAAATTGGAAAGTTGATTAAAATAAAAAGTCCTATCAGAATCATGAAAGTTTAATTTAAACTAGACTGTCCCTTTAACTCTGTTTTCCCACTCCATTTTACTGAACTGCATTTCCTTTCAAGGCCTGCACTGGCCTCTGCTTTGATATATAATGTCTTTTTTATCATTTGATCTTGCCTTTAACACCTTCAGTGCTGAGCCATTTCACACACTGTGCTAGAGCTATTGTCAGCTGTTTTATACTCATGGATTTGCACAACTGTTATTTTGTTTTTTGTAAGGTACCCACACAAATCATATGTGGACCAACTGATAAGTTTCTTCTAAATGCTCCTCTACCCCATTAGATATACTAGTACAATATTTTGTATTTTTTGTGGATGTATATACAGTATATATATTTTGTCTTTCATTTTAAGGCTAATCTTACAGAGCGGGACAAAAAAATCCATTAAATAGGTACAGTTACAGAAAAGTCCTGTAGACAGAAATGTGAGAAAGTAATCAAAGAAGAGTAGAGAAGAAGATTTTTGTTGGTGGAGTGAAGTGTAGGTTTAGATTTATTTCACAAACTTAACCTGCCCTACAAAACACACACTAAGGGCGCCATGTACTAAGCATCGAAGTGACCGTTCGTCTGTATTTCCGTGTCAAAATTCGCTCATGATCTGCATCTCGTATTTACCAATCTGCGATCGAATAGAAAAACCACTATTTTTCATCAGCTATCGTAATTTTACGCAACTGATCGTTCCTAAGCCTTTTTCCACTTACTACATGTTCGATCGCACGTAAATTCGCTTTAATCAGAAATTATGAATGTTACAACTAATCTGCCCGCTCCAACTTTCACTGTAACTTTGCATGATTTTCTTCACGACCATTTAGGTAGCGAATACAATAGAAAACTATAGGGGGTATCAACCTGACACCAGATTGAAGTACTTAAGTGAAAGGACTAGACTACTATTGTATCATTATTGGTTTTTGGGTCACTGAATGAAGATGGAGACACTTTTACACATGTTTCTTTTCCAATTGATTAATTAACGAGGAAGAAGGGCTATACAGGCACCGGTTGACAACAATGGATTGCAAAGAAGGAGAGTTAGAAGAATCAGTGTCCCTAGAGTTTTCCTTCCACGTATGGGTTTGGAAGGCATTTCTGATCGGAAGATTATCCAGAGATTCCGTTTGGACAGAGAAGCTATTATGGAACTTTATAATGAAATAGCAGAATACCTTGAGCCTATGACAGCGTGTTCAAAAGCCATACCCGGAATATTAAAACTGTTGGCAGCCTTACACTTTTTTGCCACCGGTTCATTCCAAGCTGTGTCTAGCGTTATAATTGGCATCAGCCAGTCTGCTTTTTCAAGGCACTTAACCAAAGTAATTGATGCATTGATGGTCATCTTTCCAAGGTACGTGTGCCTTCCATCGACTCCTGAAGATTGGCAATCTGTGAAGTCCAATTTTTATAGAATGTCCGGAATGCCCAATGTCCTTGGAGCCATCGATTGCACCCATGTTGCAGTCAAACCATCACGAGAACGTGAGGAAGTTTTCAGGAACCGAAAACAGTACCATTCCCTCAATGTTCAGATGGTGTGTGACCATAACATGAAAATAATCAGTGTCCGTTCTAACTTCCCTGGATCCTGTCATGATTCCTATATCTTGCGTCAGTCTGGGTTATATCAGAAGTTTGAGGAGGGAGATATGCCTGAAGGATGGCTGTTAGGTAATTATATATTTTTTTTTGTTATGTAAAATAGAGTATTATTTTTATTGTCAAATTTCTTTAATGTTATTGAGTTTGATGATATATGTAACTCAAGAACATAGTTAATTCTCTTTAAAATTATCATCTTTATCATATTATAAATGTTAATCATTATTTATTTATTTTTTTCATAGGGGACGCTGGTTATTTCAGTAGAGAATGGTTATTCACACCATATAACAATCCTCGAAGAAGATGTGAGGTGAAATTCAATGAGGCACACAGATCCACCCGAGGAATCATCGAGAGAGCTTTTGGATTGTTAAAAATGCGCTTTTGTTGTCTTGACCATTCAGGTGGTGTGATGCAGTTAGCTCCAGAAAAGGTTGCAAAAATTATTCTTGTATGCTGCATTCTTCATAAAATTGCAATAAGAAGAGGATTTGAAATTGAGGATGCAGAAGAAATATCATTTGAGAACTTCCCTGAGGTCATCTGTAATGATGCACCAACAAGACAGGCCATTAACGCCAAAAATTATGTTGCTGAAAACTATTTTAAAGATTGATTTCATCAATAGATTTTATTCACAGGACTTCTATTTTTTTGTTGTTTAAATAAAAATCTAAATTGTGAATTTCTGAATAAAAATTTTGTTTTTTCATCATATACTTTGTGTGATTGACCATTTTGTTTTATTTGTTTTAATTTTTATAATTTTATGAATTTTAAAAAAAGGTCACATTAGAGAATAATTATTAATAAAACTTTACTTTTTATTTAAAACCAACATATTGCACAATAACGATATAAACAAAATAATCATAATGATCTATAATTACATGACTCTCCTACATTACAAAATAACCTAAACTACACTATTGATAACTATATTTACTTACACTAAAAAAAATATACAGAAAACTTCAATAACATTTAACATTACTTATTATTCACATATCACTTTTACATCCGAAAATTAAAAAAAAAATAGATACTGCCAATAAATAGTACAACTTTTCAATTATTGTATCCAAATAATTCTAACAATTTAGCAAATATAGAATAATGTTGCATAGAAACACTGAATAACGCGATATTTAGAACATTTTGAGATTTGACACACCCATTTAGAAAGTTGCTATGCGACCAGGGAGGATGAAGAGAATTGCACCTTTCACATCTGGGGAAATGATAATTCTAGTCTATGTTATGGACAGATATTTTCCAAAATGCTTAGGAGGTGTCCGAGGGGTCATGCAAGATGAAAGGGACAAAACTATATATGAAATGATACGCAGAATGTATCGTGTATCAAAAATTAAAAGGACCAGGGGTCAATGTTTGAGACGCTACAGTGATGTTAAACGTCGAGAACCACTATATTACCAATCCATTAGGAGCCTTTTAATGACATGTAAGTTTATAAAATAGTTTTTATATTAATATTTGTTTGTGAACTATTGGTAATCTAATACTGAAAAAAAAAATAAAAAAAATAAAACGTAGTTGTTTTTAAAATTGACATCCGTGCATTTAAAAAAATATATAATTTAAAATCATAATAAAATTATTATTGTTTTAAATTATAAATTCTATGATAAGTTCATAATCAATATGAGACATGAAAGAATAATTAGGTTTCAGTGTACCATATTGATCACTTTCATGTCCATACTGGTTCTTACTGGTATCTATTAACATTATGATTGATGTTTTTCTAATTTTTAATTGTAAATTATTGTTATGTACAAAATTCTTAAATATCTAAACACTCTAAAAATGTTAAAAACTAAAAACTCTAAACTTGATTGTATAAAATCTAAAAATAATGATAAACTTTTTTTAAAAAAAGTACAAATAACAATAATTTTCAAAATTATAAAAAATCTAAACACTATAAACATTATAAAACACCAGAAGTGAAAACTTTATTTTATAAAATGTTAAAAAAGTTAGAAACTTTTAACAAACATATGTACAAATAACAATAATAATATCTTACAGATCAAAAAAAAAATAATAATAGAAAAATAAATTTGTTGAATCTTGTTTTGTATATCTGTATTCACTATTTCAGATAAGAAGAAAGAAAATATTTGTGGTGCTCCTCCTCCACGTTATGTAAGGCCTATTCTAAATTTGACACCTAGAAGTGAGGCTAGATCCCCACCCTTGCCACTGTCTTTGCTTGATAGACAATTGTCCCCACAGAAAGGAGGTGTCAGGCACCTAACTGTCGTTCATACACCTCAAGGTACAAAAGGAACCATGGTTTAAATATCTATAGTTATAGAACTGATAAATTAAATCATGAATAGCTTTTTGTGTTATTAACAGAAACCAATAAAAGAGTGTTGAAAACGAAGAAAACAAGGTTCACAAGAATATTACAAATGTCTTCTACAGAAGGTATTTTTCTTATATTTTGTACCATTACATTTTTCACATTCAAATTTTTGTAATTGTATTCTTAAATAATCTTTCATAGATAGTGACAATGAAGAAAATAATGCTCCTGAAAGGATGTCATTAACTTCACCCTCAATTCAACTAGGTAATTGTTTATTATTTTTAGATTTACTATATTATTATATATTATAGTCAAATCAATAAAAAATATATATACCTCGAATTATAAATATATTTTTCAGATGCAAGTAGTGAGAAAAACTCAACCAATATTTCTGATATTGATAATGACTTGGACATATATATGGTTTCTAAATCTACCCAGACAAGTACATCTATGGAAAATACCACCTCTAATATAAATGGTAATACAATTTTGATAACTGCTTATTAACAATCTATTTTTATTATAAAAATGGTCTCACAATTCTTAATTTTTTTATAATTTTTTTTTCTTATCTAGGTTCCGGGGTACAAGTTGTATCACAAGTGCAATCCTCTGTTGGTGAAGAAATTAAACAAATAATGGATACTATCAAGAATTTAAATGCACAGGTTCAAAATCTCTACAACAGTTATGTTGTGGAAAACAGATAAGCAATGATTGCATTTTAATTCAATTTGCTTTTTTTTTTTTTTTAATTTGCACTTTGATGACATTAAAATTGTAATTTTTTGTATGTTAAAATGGTGAATTTCAAAACCAACAATGACTGTAGTGGCCGGGAGGACCCTCATATCTTTTTTATAATGCCTTTTTGTTTCATATTTGTTAAAAATCGGGATGTAATAAATTTTACATTTGGTTCAATTAGATTTGTCTTTGTGTACAATTAATTTTAAACCTTTAAATGATTAAAAGTAAATTTAGAATAGAATAAGAAAATAAAATCAAATAAGAATAAACTTTAATAAAACTATGTACAGATAACAATAAAAATATATTCTGGATCAACAAAAAACAATAATAATAAATTCAAAAATTTCAAAAAAATGCACTAATGCAACCTTGGTCTTTTTGGATCTGGCGACTCTTGGCTCTGATGTCTATCTCTAATAAAATCTAACAAAGTTTGCATAGTATTTTGAGCCATTTGCATGTTGTTTTCGGCTATTGCCAAGGCCCTGGTTATATATTGGTTCTTTTCCCTGTCCATTTCTCTTTGTCAGTGAAAGATTTCACGGTCCAGTTCCAACCATTGCTGGTTGTAATTGTCAAACCTTTCTAAATGTCCAGACAAAATATCCTGAACCTGTCTACTATCTGCTCTATATCCTCTGGCAAGATTTAATATCTCATTTAGAGCAACATCTTCCAAAGGTGCCTGCTCCTGGACAATAGGTTCAGCTTGTGGTTGTTCCAAAGGTTGAATTGCCTGTTCTTGAACTACATGAGCAGGTGGTGAATTTGTATTTTCATCATCAATAGTGGGGTTTATTACAGGCTCATAAATATCCAAATCCTGATCTTGTGCCATCTGTGTTAGGTCAGGAGTCAGGCTTCTGCTTTCTTGAGATCTAACCTCTGGTGCTGTAACTGGAACAAGATTCAGAATGACCTCTCTAGAAGAATCATCCTCCTCACCGATATCTAAGAAAAAAAAAAAATAGAAATTTAGAAATAAATTTTAAAAAAAGGGGCAGATCAAAATTTGTTCCTACAGTAATGGTTAGAGGGGTTACTATACAAGAGAAATTTATACAGTCATGTTGGATCTTAAACAATAAGATTAAAGGCCTTCCTAATAAATAATTGTGATTTTACATGGTAAAACTGTTTGCATATAAAATCCATCCATCTCACAGTCTCACAGTTTTAATATCAATCAAAGTTTTACATTTTAGAGTTACTTTGTACCAAAATTATTTGTCTTGTCATCCTATATTTACTTTACAAAAGTAACTTACCATCGAAAAGTGGTGCAGAATCGGTCACCATGGCTCTGAAGAGACGTTCAACATCTGCTGTAAAAATAAGAATTAAAGATTAATATCTAATTTATATTAAAATATTTAAAGGTGTATATATAAGTGGTTTAAAGATACATACCAGAGCTTCTTCCAACAGCTGTATCTGGTGTACTGCTCCTTACATCTGGAATAGTATCTGCAGACGATAGGCTGTGGCTGGTATTGGTTGTTGAACGTATATATTGCCCATATTGTGGTTCTTGTCTTATATTCAAATGCTGTGATGTCGAAGGCAGCTGTGGTAGCTGTGATGAAGAGATAGATGGGGTATGGACAGATGCAGAGGTCGATGCTCGAACAGAACCACCTATGAAATAGTAAATACAGATTTCAATTAATACATTAAATAAAATTAAAACTTTAGGTGCAATTTTTGCAATGCTAATTAAATGTAAAATGTACTCCTATTATTACATTTTCTACCTTCAATTTGTATCTTTATTTCAAATGCACTTAGTAAAGGGTCACTAAACACATCTTTCTTTCATGATTCCAATAGAGAATACAATTTAAAAAAAAATCAAATTTACTTCTATTATCTAATTTGCTTCATTCTTTAGATATCCTTTGTTGAAGAAATAGCAATGCACATGGGTGAGCCAATGACAAGAGACATCTATGTGAAGCCAACAATCAGCAGCTACTGAGCATATCAATATATGTTTTTCAACAAAGAATATAAAGAAAATAAAGCTAATTAGATAATAAAAATAAATTATACAGTTGATAAGAATTGCATGCTCTTTCTAAATCAAACATTTGGGTTTCATTTAACTTCAAAAAAAGTGATTTCCATGTTCCATGTAGGCCTTATTTTTTAAAATAAATTAAGCAATAGAAAAAAAAAGGAGTATATTAGAAACTTGAAAATGTTTTTCATGCTCTCTTTATGAATCATGAATGCATAATTTTTGGTTCACTGGAACTTTAAAGAAATAGATACAGAGAGAAATAATCAAATTACTAAATCAATTTTAAAGGGACAGTAAACCAAAAATTTTTCAATCATGATTCTGTTACAGAATACAATTTTATAAAACATTAACGTAAGAGACACATTTTTGGTGTAGACAATTAAACAATATAAATATTAATTTGGAGATTAATTTATAATTACCTCGAATATCGCTATCACAGTCATCGGTTATGCCCTCAATGACCTCTGTGCCAAGCCTCTGTAAAACTTTTCTTTCAAAGTCAGTCAAATCTGCGACATAAGGTTGTCCGCCTCCAGTACCTCATGCATATTGCTTTTCTTTGGCAATTTTGGCTTTAGTTTGACCCTTGATATCGTTGAACTTTTTTTAGTTGGTCCTTGAGCACTCACAGCGTCACAAATTTTTTCCCAAATAAACTTCTTACGAGCACCGGTGGTTTGCTTGACTCGACTACCATAAATATTGTCATAATATTCGAGTACTAGATCAACAAGTACAACATTCTGTTGATGAGAGAAATTAGGGTTGCAAGTCTTCTTAGAAGTAGCTGAATCTCCAGAGCAAGCCATCTTCTCAAAGTGAATACCGAAAAGTAAATAAACAATATTCTAAGATATTCTGGGAAAATGCACATTCTTATACATGTCAGCAGCCAGACGTTGCCGCTTGTCTGAAGATTATGACACCTAGATGGTCACGTGGGTGAAGAACTAAACCAATTAGGTCGCAGACTGCTTCGTAACTTTGCTCTTTCGCACCGAACGAAGCTTCAAAGTTATCAATAATCTGATTGTCTTTGAGACACAATAGACGCAAAATTTTACGGCTTGGTTTTTAGTACATTCATGTAACGAAGTTCTATCCGTATGGTGCGAATGCTGGCGGGTTAATTCGATACGGTCTGTGCAAAAAATTTGATGCCTTAGTAAATGGCGCCCTAAGAGCTTGTTTCCATTGAGCCATAATTCGGTTTGTGTGTGCTCGCAAAACAATAAATATGCTGTCGGAAGAAATATCGTTTCTTGACTGCTTCCAATGGTACGTTATACCTCAATATCAGCAGCCGCAAAAAAAAACTTTGCGTCCCATAGAAGTAATAGAAGCAATTAATCAATAAATTATACCAATGAAAGCGCTAACCGTTAATACACTGTTGGAGGCTGTCGATACATTGAGAAATATTACACCCAGCTCAACTAGATGTAAAGGAGGAAATGTAGTATTTCAATGTAGAAATAAGATTATATATGCTACATTTATTGGGCCTATGTATAGGAATATTGGCACCTATGTTTTCATTGAAATATCAATATGTATGTACATAGAAAAATAGATGCAAGCATATATCACATATTCCAAATGCAACCTTTGCCCAGGGATGCTATATATATTCTCAAAACATACATAAATATTATTATATCTAATAATTATCTTCGCCTACATGTATATATGTATGATAATGGTATATACATCTTTGACCTACTGTATATAAACCATATACTTATATTAGATTTGTTTGTAAAAATATATGTTCTAACAAAATAATGGAATCAAATATTTGTGTTATATCAGTTTAAATTAAATGGATAGTCTATTCACAATTAAACATAGAAACATAGATATTGACGGCAGATAAGAGCCATAGGCCCAGCATGTCTGTCCGATATTACCTAACAGTATAAACTTATCTATTTCGTAGGATAGCCTTATGCTTGTCCCAGGCATTTTTAAAGTCCCCCACAGTGTTTGTCATTACTACCTCTTGAGGAAGTTTATTCCATAAATCAATCACTCTTTTTGTAAAGAAGCTCTTTCTCAAATTACTCCTGAATCTGCTACCCTTCAGCTTGGGATCATGACCCCTTGTTCTTGAATTTTCCATTTTATGTAAAATACCCACAGCCTCAGTTTTACTAAGCCCTTTAACATACTTGAAAGTTGCTATCATATCACCTCTTTCCCTTCTCGCCTCTAAGCTATACATATTTAGGTCATTTAGCCTATCCTGGTAAGTTTTATTTTTTAGGCCATGTACCATTTGGGTAGCCCTCCTTTGCACAGATTCAAGTTTGTTAAAGTCCTTCTGAAGATATGGCCTCCAGAACTGCACACAATACTCAAGATGAGGCCTAACTAATTTTCTATAAAGTGACATAAGAACCTTACTATTTCTGCTGCAAACGCCTCTACCAATATATCCAAGCATTCTCCTAACTTTACTCGCTGCATTTCTACATTGTTTACTAAGTTTTAAATCATCTGAAATAATAATTCCCAAGCCCTGTTCTTCATCTGTAACAGTCAGTAAAGTGTCATTGAGTCTGTAATTAACACTTGAATTGTTCTTCCCTAAATGCATTATTTTACACTTTGCTGTGTTAAACTTTAGATTCCAGTTATTTGTTCAATCCTCCAATTGTTGTATATCACTTCTTATTTTGTCTACCTCCCTGGAACATCCACTCTATTACAAATTTTTGTATCATCTGCAAACAGACATACTTTCTCCTGTAGCCCTTTGCTGATATTACAGATAAATATGTTAAACAAAACAGGCCCAGAACTGACCCCTGAGGAACACCACTAGTAACAGCCCCCTCTGCTAATTGAACTCCATTTACTAAGACACTTTGTTTCTGTCCTTACACCAGAATTCCACCCAGTTCACAATTTTTGAGTGTAGACCAAGGAAATACAGTTTGTGAATTCGTTTATTGTGTGGGACGGTGTCGAATGCTTTGCTGAAATCTAGATATGCTGCTCCACCCGTGTCTAATAATATTGTTACATAATCAAATAAGTCAATTAGATTAGTCTGACATGATCTCCCTAAAGTAAAACCATGCTGATTTTGGTCCTCTAAATTGTTTGTCTTTATGTAAGTGATAATTCTTTCTTTTAAGAGGCCTTCCATTAATTTCTCTTCTACTGAAGTTAAACTAACTGGCCTGTAGTTACCAGGTTCTTCCCTACTGCCCTTTTTATGAAGAGGTATTACATTTGCTATTCTCCAATCATCTGGGACAGCTCCTGTTAATAGTGACTGATTAAACAGATCAGTTAATGGGACAGTTAGCACTGATCAAAGTTCTTTTAAAACCCTTGGATGAATATTATCAGGACCCACTGCCTTTTTAACATTTATTTTTGGTAATGCTAACAATGCCTCATCCTCTGTAAAAAAGATTAGTGTTAAACTTGTTTCTATTTTTTGTAGCATCCCTTAATGTAGACATTCTATCTTCACAATCTTTTGTGAAAACAGAACAGAAGTAATCATTGAGACAGTCTGCAATTTGCTTATCTCCTTCTATTGTTCTACCATCCACTGATTTAAATTTTACTATTCCTACCTTATTTTTTCTTCTTTCACTGATATATCTATAGAATGTTTTGTTCCCATGTTTTACTGATCGTGCTTTCTTCTCTTCTGCATGAGCTTTAACGTTCCTAATTAACTGCTTAGTCTTGTTTTGTTGGAGTCTCCATATTTTCATATCATCATTTGATTGTGTGTGTCTGTAATTTTTATAAGCTATCTTTTTTGTCTTTACTAAAATGGAGAATCAGAAAAATATATATATTAGAGCGCCAACTAGTGAATGCAGGGTCCAAATGAAAGCATAATATGCAGTTTATTTAAATAAAAACAGTGGATAAAATATCTGTACAGACAAAGTAGGTATTACAAGCAAAAATACAAAAAGTAGTCATGGATCCATGAGTTAACAATAAATAAAATAATTGAACATAGATTCCTAGACTGAGAGTGTAAGTAGGAAGGTGGTTACACAATATATTAACAGTGGAAAGTACCACAAATATATTAAAATGTCACAAAGTAGAGATATCTAAAAAATATATAAAAAATATATATGAAAAGTTGCAAACACACTAAAATTACTGAAGATATATCTAATAGAAACCTTCTAACTGGCTACAACCTACTGTATAATGTTTGCAGGGAGTTGGTCCTGAGATATTCCGTCTTAAAATATTAAGCCAAAAGATATGCAATATAGCAATGTCTCTGATAGGCGATTGAATATAATTGCAATGATATATAAACCGGAGATCGATCGTAGTGATGGTGTAAAAATTGGTGTAAGATGAGTGACCTTGACAGTACTTTGGTGGGGAAGGAAATCTAAGTAGAAGTATAGGGACTAATGACAGTGTTACACTACTGTGTCAAAGATATGCGCAGTGATACACTACTGTGTCAAAGATATGCGCAGGCGGAACGGACCACAATGTATGGGTTAATGTGCAAAATTAATTTCAAATTATACCGTGACAACTGTGCAATCTAAACACATACGGCTAGATTTAGAGTTTTGTCGGTAAGGACCCGCGTAGCTAACGCCGGCTTTTTTCTGGCCGCACCATATAAATAACTCTGGTATTGAGAGTCCACATAAAGGCTGCGTTAGGCTCCAAAAAAGGAGCGTAGAGCATATTTAACGCAGCTTCAACTCTCGATACCAGAGTTGCTTACGCAAACGGCCAGCCTCAAAAACGTGCTCGTGCACGATTCCCCCATAGGAAACAATGGAGCTGTTTGAGCTAAAAAAAAAACCTGCAAAAAAGCCGCGTTCAGCTCCTAACGCAGCCCCATTGTTTGCTATGCGGAAACACTTCCTACGTCTGCACCTAACACTCTAACATGTACCCCGAGTCTAAACACCCCTAACCTTACACTTATTAACCCCTATTCTGCCGCCCCCGCTATCGCTGACCCCTGCATATTATTATTAACCCCTAATCTGCCGCTCCGTAAACTGCCGCTACTTACATTATCCCTATGTACCCCTAATCTGCTGCCCTAACATCGCTGACCCCTATATTATATTTATTAACCCCTAATCTGCCCCCCACAACGTCGCATCCACCTGCCTACACTTATTAACCCCTAATCTGCCGACCGGACCGCACCGCTATTATTATAAAGTTATTAACCCCTAATCCGCCTCACTAACCCTATAATAAATAGTATTAACCCCTAATTTGCCCTCCCTAACATCGCCGACACCTAACTTCAAACATTAACCCCTAATCTGCCGACTGGAGCTCACCGCTATTCTAATAAATGTATTAACCCCTAAAGCTAAGTCTAACCCTAACACTAACACCCCCCTAAGTTAAATATAATTTAAATCTAACGGAATTAATTAACTCTTATTAAATAAATTATTCCTATTTAAAGCTAAATACTTACCTGTAAAATAAATCCTAATATAGCTACAATATAAATTATAATTATATTATAGCTATTTTAGAATTTATATTTATTTTACAGGTAACTTTGTATTTATTTTAACCAGGTACAATAGCTATTAAATAGTTAAGAATTATTTAATAGCTAAAATAGTTAAAATAATTACAAAATTACCTGTAAAATAAATCCTAACCTAAGTTACAATTAAACCTAACACTACACTATCAATAAATTAATTAAATAGGGGGGGCGGAGCCTGCACTCATTGCGGCAAGACACGTCTCAGTGAAGCTCTCTGGGCCTGAATCTCTTTTTACAAGCTAATTATAGCAAAACTTCGATATTTGCTGGCCTGAAACAGAAATTTGTTAAAGAGAACTGATTTGCACTGGGAGTGGATGTTTTGACGGACCTTTAGCCTATGTTCCTTGAGTCAGCTACACTTCAGGCCTATTTTCAGGACAGGAGGCCATTCTTGTAGCTACGCAGCATCGTGTGGATCAGGAGTGGACCCTGTATAGGTCTTGGAGAGTAGGTCTGGGGCTGCCGAGATATTACACCCCCCCGAACCCCGGGGTTACGATATCCTCTGGTAGGATAATAAATGCACACTTTGTGTGCCCATACTAAGAAAAGAAAAAGGTGAAACCATCTCATTGTATGAAACTGGAATCCTGATCTGATCAACCCTAAGACATGGCGGAGGCAGAAGCAACTATACGGGAAATCAGCAAGCTCCTTCAATTTCACCAGATGGCCTTTACTGAAGCGCTCCATGAAGCCTGTGACTCAATCCGAGAAGTCATCTATAGGGGACATAGCAGCGGAGCATTAGATAGGAAGCTATATATGAGGGGTGAGTTATTGAGGCCCCGACACATGTCTTCTATTGCCCCTCGCCACTACGACGTGACAGCAGACTCCTGTGCAGATTTTCAAACTGCGGGCGCACCTATGACTGTCTCTGATCACTTAAAGCAGCCCGGTGGCTATATACCAGATTTGGAGACCCAGATTATAGAAGCTGAACACGATCCTAAAATTCCTTACCTGATTGAATCCACGCTACATATTGTGGCAAGAGGAGAGAGGAAACTGCCACGGGTCTCACAGCTAGCTCCCAGGTTGAATATGGCCGGAGCTAAAGACATCAGCCCTATGACTCTGCATCCTCGCAGTCTAACAGACTATAGGAGCCCCGCTAGAAAGTCTCTTCAAGAAGCAACTATGACCTCGGGTGAGGAAGAACCCTCTGTTGCTTGCGCTGAGGCTGAATTCTCTCGCGCCATGGAGGTGGAGGCGCTACCAGGCAGACCGGAGGAGATTGCCTCTCCAGGGGACACACAAGCGGTAACGGAACTTCTCCCTAAGACACAGCAATACCCCCTGCCTGGGAAACTCGCACTGACATTAGCCCTGCAGCAGCACCAGGTAAATTATTTTCTCTGGCCCCTGAATCTGAATCTGCTCTATACCGGAGGCACAATAGCTGAGGATTTGCCCTCACTTTCCCTCATATCTGTATGGCATTCCCCCACTTTGAAGGTGGTGAAGCTGGGTGGCGGAACATCAGCTGGTAAATCTGGAATAGGCTAATCTGTCCCCATCCTGGTATGACAAAACTGTTGATACTGACACTGAAGAACAGCGACACTACTAATTTAGACTCTTTGTTATATTATTATGGACAGTTGTGGTGGTTGCTGTTGTCCCTTATACTCTCTTTCACGCTAATTTGTCACCATTCTTGTATTGCAAAACTGTTGATGTTGACACTGAAGAACAGCAACATTATTCATTCAGACTCTATACTATATTATTATAGTCAGTTATGGTGGTTGCTGTTGTCCATATGCTCTCGTTTGATGCTGGTTATTACTGTTTAGAATTATTGCTGGTTTTTTTTTAATATTTATATATGTTTAGGTATTTATTACACCAGGTTCCATGACCGAGGGGAGGTGTGTTACTACTATCATCCACATTACATTTACATTTCTCTGTACATATCATGAAGTGCTGAATAGGCAACCTATGGCCATATTTTTCCATTTACTTTAGCCTCATATGCCCATAATATCACGCCCCAGGTGCATGCATGTATCCAGCATGGATTGTAAATTGACATCACTTTAATTTACCAGAGAGTTAATGATCATCCTCTAGTGGAAAGATCTAGATCTCCTATATGATATACTCTAGCTTTAAGGATGGTAGAGAAGTTTTACCTCTTGTAGAATTTTGACCTCCTGCCCTACACAATTCACTATGCTGTCTTAGGTTTATAGGTTTATAGCATATTATATAGGTTTATAGCATATTATATCCCTGCTATATAGTAGATTCACCTATTCTAGTATCTTCTTTCAAATAATCCAATAAGCTAAATGGAGAGCTCAGAATTTTGCATTCAGAGGTAGTCTTGCACCACAGAACTATAGCCACTATTACATTAACTGCTACATTTCACTATTAGGAGACTGGGAAGTCTACAGGCATCAATTTTTAATAAGATATGCCTTACTGGGCTTATATTATATGCTCTACTAAGACTACATAATTATGCGGACAGTGGTTTATGTAATGGCATATATGCTATATTGAGTTCTATTATATTTGGAGGAATGCCTAATATATTTCCAACTCTGAATTTTGTAGGGCACGCACTAAATCTATATAGCTATTTATAATTCTACTCCCTTAGACTCAGAAAACAGCATTTGTTCTCTAGGATGGGTTGGTTTCACTGATTAACATATATTAACAATGGAGGAGCAATCATCCTTACTATAAAATTGAAAATATGAGGTTTATCTTTAGTAATATTTACATAACTGTGAAACAACAGATTTGATTTTACAACATGATTCCTATGTTTCTTTTCTGTTTATGTATGTGATTTTCGTTTTGCAATATGCTTGTTGTTGTACATTCTTAACCTCAATAAAAATTTATAAACAAAAAAAATAAAAATAAAAATAAAAATAAATTAATTAAATAAACTACCTACAATTACCTACAATTAACCTAACACTACACTATCAATAAATTAATTAAATACAACTCCTACAAATAAATACAATTAAATAAACTTGCTAAAGTACAAAAAATAAAAAAGAACTAAGTTACAAAAAATAAAAAAATATTTACAAACATAAGAAAAATATTACAACAATTTTAAACTAATTACACCTACTCTAAGCCCCCTAATAAAATAACAAAGCCCCCCAAAATAAAAAAAATGCCCTACCCTATTCTAAATTACTAAAGTTCAAAGCTCTTTTACCTTACCAGCCCTGAACAGGGCCCTTTGCGGGGCATGCCCCAAGAAGTTCAGCTCTTTTGCCTGTAAAAAAAAACATACAATACCCAAGCCCCCCAACATTACAACCCACCACCCACATACCCCTAATCTAACCCAAACCCCCCTTAAATAAACCTAACACTAAGCCCCTGAAGATCTTCCTACCTTGTCTTCACCTCACCGGGTTCACCGATCTGTCCAGAAGAGCTCCTCCGATGTCCTGATCCAAGCCCAAGCGGGGGGCTGAAGAGGTCCATGATCCTGCTGAAGTCTTCAATCAGAATCAAGTTCAATCCAATTGGCTGATCCAATCAGCCAATCAGATTGAGCTCGCATTCTATTGGCTGTTCTATTTACCAAAAATTGGCTGTTCTATTTACCAAAAATTGGTCTACCATCCACTGATTTAAATTTTACTATTCCTACCTTATTTTTTCTTCTTTCACTGATATATCTATAGAATGTTTTGTTCCCATGTTTTACTGACCGTGCTTTCTTCTCTTCTGCATGAGCTTTAACCTTCCTAATTAACTGCTTAGTCTTGTTTTGTTGGAGTCTCCATATTTTCATATCATCATTTGATTGTGTGTGTCTGTAATTTTTATAAGCTATCTTTTTTGTCTTTACTAAAATGGAGAATCAGAAAAATATATATATTAGAGCGCCAACTAGTGAATGCAGGGTCCAAATGAAAGCATAATATGCAGTTTATTTAAATAAAAACAGTGGATAAAATATCTGTACAGACAAAGTAGGTATTACAAGCAAAAATACAAAAAGTAGTCATGGATCCATGAGTTAACAATAAATAAAATAATTGAACATAGATTCCTAGACTGAGAGTGTAAGTAGGAAGGTGGTTACACAATATATGAACAGTGGAAAGTACCACAAATATTTTAAAATGTCACAAAGTAGAGATATCTAAAAAATATATAAAAAATATATATGAAAAGTTGCAAACACACTAAAATTACTGAAGATATATCTAATAGAAACCTTCTAACTGGCTACAACCTACTGTATAATGTTTGCAGGGAGTTGGTCCTGAGATATTCCATCTTAAAATATTAAGCCAAAAGATATACAATATAGCAATGTCTCTGATAGGCGATTGAATATAATTGCAATGATATATAAACCGGAGATCGATCTCCACTAAGGATGGGGGAGATTTGCCTTGTACGTAGTGGTGGTGTAAAAATTGGTGTAAGATGAGTGACCTTGACAGTACTTTGGTGGGGAAGGAAATCTAAGTAGAAGTATAGGGACTAATGACAGTGTTACACTACTGTGTCAAAGATATGCGCAGTGATACACTACTGTGTCAAAGATATGCGCAGGCGGAACGGACCACAAAGTATGGGTTAATGTGCAAAATTAATTTCAAATTATACCGTGACAACTCTGCAATCTAAACACATACGGCTAGATTTAGAGTTTTGTCGGTAAGGACCCACGTAGCTAACGCCGGCTTTTTTCGGGCCGCACCATTAAAAAATAACTCTGGTATTGAGAGTCCACATAAAGGCTGCGTTAGGCTCCAAAAAAGGAGCGTAGAGCATATTTAACGCAGCTTCAACTCTCGATACCAGAGTTGCTTACGCAAGCGGCCAGCCTCAAAAACGTGCTCGTGCACGATTCCCCCATAGGAAACAATGGAGCTGTTTGAGCTGAAAAAAAACCTAACACCTGCAAAAAAGCCACGTTCAGCTCCTAACGCAGCCCCATTGTTTGCTATGCGGAAACACTTCCTACGTCTGCACCTAACACTCTAACATGTACCCCGAGTCTAAACACCCCTAACCTTACACTTATTAACCCCTATTCTGCCGCCCCCGCTATCGCTGACCCCTGCATATTATTATTAACCCCTAATCTGCCGCTCCGTAAACCGCCGCTACTTACATTATCCCTATGTACCCCTAATCTGCTGCCCTAACATCGCCGACCCCTATATTATATTTATTAACCCCTAATCTGCCCCCCACAACGTCGCATCCACCTGCCTACACTTATTAACCCCTAATCTGCCGACCGGACCGCACCGCTATTATTATAAAGTTATTAACCCCTAATCCGCCTCACTAACCCTATAATAAATAGTATAAACCCCTAATCTGCCCTCCCTAACATCGCCGACACCTAACTTCAAACATTAACCCCTAATCTGTCGACTGGAGCTCACCGCTATTCTAATAAATGTATTAACCCCTAAAGCTAAGTCTAACCCTAACACTAACACCCCCCTAAATTAAATATAATTTAAATCTAACGGAATTAATTAACTCTTATTAAATAAATTATTCCTATTTAAAGCTAAATACTTACCTGTAAAATAAATCCTAATATAGCTACAATATAAATTATAATTATATTATAGCTATTTTAGAATGTATATTTATTTTACAGGTAACTTTGTATTTATTTTAACCAGGTACAATAGCTATTAAATAGTTAAGAACTATTTAATAGCTAAAATAGTTAAAATAATTACAAAATTACCTGTAAAATAAATCCTAACCTAAGTTACAATTAAACCTAACACTACACTATCAATAAATTAATTAAATAAACTACCTACAATTACCTACAATTAACCTAACACTACACTATCAATAAATTAATTAAATACAATTCCTACAAATAAATACAATTAAATAAACTTGCTAAAGTACAAAAAATAAAAAAGAACTAAGTTACAAAAAATAAAAAAATATTTACAAACATAAGAAAAATATTACAACAATTTTAAACTAATTACACCTACTCTAAGCCCCCTAATAAAATAACAAAGCCCCCCAAAATAAAAAAATGCCCTACCCTATTCTAAATTACTAAAGTTCAAAGCTCTTTTACCTTACCAGCCCTGAACAGGGCCCTTTGCGGGGCATGCCCCAAGAAGTTCAGCTCTTTTGCCTGTAAAAAAAAACATACAATACCCAAGCCCCCCAACATTACAACCCACCACCCACATACCCCTAATCTAACCCAAACCCCCCTTAAATAAACCTAACACTAAGCCCCTGAAGATCTTCCTACCTTGTCTTCACCTCACCGGGTTCACCGATCTGTCCAGAAGAGCTCCTCCGATGTCCTGATCCAAGCCCAAGCGGGGGGCTGAAGAGGTCCATGATCCTGCTGAAGTCTTCATCCAAGCGGGGCAGAAGAGGTCTTCCATCCGATTGAAGTCTTCATCCAAGCGGCATCCATCCTGAGCGGAGCGGCAGCATCCTGAAGACCTCCGACGCGGAACATCCATCCTGGCCGACGACTGAACGATGAATGACGGTTCCTTTAAATGACGTCATCCAAGATGGCGTCCCTCGAATTCCGATTGGCTGACAGGATTCTATCAGCCAATCGGAATTAAGGTAGGAATATTCTGATTGGCTGATGGAATCAGCCAATCAGAATTAAGTTCAATCTGATTGGCTGATCCAATCAGCCAATCAGATTGAGCTTGCATTCTGTTGGCTGTTCCGATCAGCCAATAGAATGCGAGCTCAATCTGATTGGCTGATCGGATCAGCCAATCGGATTGAACTTGATTCTGATTGGCTGACTCCATCAGCCAATCAGAATATTCCTACCTTAATTCCGATTGGCTGATAGAATCCTATCAGCCAATCGGAATTCGAGGGACGCCATCTTGGATGACGTCATTTAAAGGAACCGTCATTCGTCGTTCAGTTGTCGGCCAGGATGGATGTTCCGCGTCGGAGGTCTTCAGGATGCTGCCGCTCCGCTCCGGATGGATGACCATAGAAGATCCCGCTTGGATGAA
Organism: Bombina bombina; assembly: GCF_027579735.1. Lineage (NCBI taxonomy): Eukaryota > Metazoa > Chordata > Amphibia > Anura > Bombinatoridae > Bombina > Bombina bombina. The sequence continues at coordinate 309,747,083 of NC_069504.1, read as the reverse complement.
GACTTCAATCGGATGGAAGACCTCTTCTGCCCCGCTTGGATGAAGACTTCAGCCGGATCATGGACCTCTTCAGCCCCCCGCTTGGGCTTGGATCAGGACATCGGAGGAGCTCTTCTGGACAGATCGGTGAACCCGGTGTGGTGAAGACAAGGTAGGAAGATCTTCAGGGGCTTAGTGTTAGGTTTATTTAAGGGGGGTTTGGGTTAGATTAGGGGTATGTGGGTGGATGGTTGTAATGTTGGGGGGCTTGGGTATTGTATGTTTTTTTTTACAGGCAAAAGAGCTGAACTTCTTGGGGCATGCCCCGCAAAGGGCCCTGTTCAGGGCTGGTAAGGTAAAAGAGCTTTGAACTTTAGTAATTTAGAATAGGGTAGGGCATTTTTTTATTTTGGGGGGCTTTGTTATTTTATTAGGGGGCTTAGAGTAGGTGTAATTAGTTTAAAATTGTTGTAATATTTTTCTTATGTTTGTAAATATTTTTTTATTTTTTGTAACTTAGTTCTTTTTTATTTTTTGTACTTTAGCAAGTTTATTTAATTGTATTTATTTGTAGGAATTGTATTTAATTAATTTATTGATAGTGTAGTGTTAGGTTTAATTGTAACTTAGGTTAGGATTTATTTTACAGGTAATTTTGTAATTATTTTAACTATTTTAGCTATTAAATAGTTCTTAACTATTTAATAGCTATTGTACCTGGTTAAAATAAATACAAAGTTACCTGTAAAATAAATATAAATCCTAAAATAGCTATAATATAATTATAATTTATATTGTAGCTATATTAGGATTTATTTTACAGGTAAGTATTTAGCTTTAAATAGGAATAATTTATTTAATAAGAGTTAATTTATTTCGTTAGATATAAATTATATTTAACTTAGGGGGGTGTTAGTGTTAGGGTTAGACTTAGCTTTAGGGGTTAATACATTTATTAGAATAGCGGTGAGCTCCAGTCGGCAGATTAGGGGTTAATGTTTGAAGTTAGGTGTCAGCGATGTTAGGGAGGGCAGATTAGGGGTTAATACTATTTATTATAGGGTTAGTGAGGCGAATTAGGGGTTAATAACTTTATAATAATAGCGGTGCGGTCCGGTAGGCAGATTAGGGGTTAATAGGTGTAGGTAGCTGGCGGCGACGTTGTGGGGGGCAGGTTAGGGGTTACTAAATATAATACAGGGGTCGGCGGTGTTAGGGGCAGCAGATTAGGGGTACATAAGGATAACGTAGGTGGCGGTCGGCAGATTAGGGGTTAAAAAAATTTAATCGAGTGGCGGCAATGTGGGGGGACCTTGGTTTAGGGGTACATAGGTAGTTTATGGGTGTTAGTATACTTTAGAGTACAGTAGTTAAGAGCTTTATAAACCGGCGTTAGCACAGAAAGCTCTTAACTACTGACTTTTTTCCTGCGGCTGGAGTTTTGTCGTTAGATGTCTAAGGCTCACTTCAGACACGACTCTAAATACCGGAGTTAGAAAGATCCCATTGAAAAGATAGGATACGCAATTGACGTAAGGGGATCTGCGGTATGGAAAAGTCGCGGCTGAAAAGTGAGCATTAGACCCTTTTTTGAGTGACTCCAAATACCGGAGGTAGCCTAAAACCAGCGTTAGGAGCCTCTAACGCTGGTTTTCACGGCTAACACCAAACTCTAAATCTAGGCCATAGTCTAAGAGGGTAAAAACAGAATGTCAATTCAGTATTAAAAACGGATGCAATACAAAACAGCAGTGATACAAAACAGCAATGATTCCGCAAAAAATAGTACAAAAAAACAATGATTCCACAAAAAATTGTGTAAAAAACAACAGTGTTGCCACAAAGATTATGTTTAGGTGAAAAATATAAAAATATAAAAATACAGTCTTTCCTAGCGCAAATGGTAAATAGTGAGGTCCACAATTTGCAGATAAAAATGGGTAAAAAAAATAGTAAAACCAAATCCATAGGCAAAGTGTGTGTGATCCAAACAAGTGTGAGCAATCTTGCAGTGGGTAGTTTATGTCAAGTCGTGATTCAAATGTTCTATGTGTGGTGGTTTCTTTAAACAATAAACCAAATTCAATGTTGGTGCAGGGGTTATTCCTTCTGCCAAAAGAAATAAGTAATAGTGTAGATTGTTTTCATTAAGCTGAATATCAGAATATTACTCACCAGTCAACGCGTTTCGGTCATACACTGACCTTTATCAAGACTGGTTCTGTGTTGGAATAGGGGTCTTTAAATACCCTATTCGATAATTGTCCTTTTCGTGATACCGAAAGTGGTTCTTTAAGGGTTCCGTTTTTTTGTTATTAAACTTTCCATATTTTAACTTATTTGAATACCTTTCGATTGTGTTTCAATCTTTGTATTCATGGTATCTTAGCACTTTTGAAATATAAAATATAGTTGGCGCTCTAATATATATATTTTTCTGATTCTCCATTTTAATCTTGACCACTAGGGGTCATTTTATTAGAGTTAAGGGTTATCAACACAGTAGGCGCTCAGTGCACTCTTGTATATGACTTTTTTGTCTTTACAGCATGTGCTACTACTTTGGAAAACCAAATTGGTTTCCGCTTTCTTTTAATTTTACAGACATGTCTAATACAGTGTGTGGTTGCATCTAAAATGGCACTCTTCACAAATTCCCACTGTTTTTGAACCCCTGTAATAAGAGTTTTCCCTTTTAATTAGTTTTTTTTAGGTATTCTCCCATTAATGAAAAATCTGCCTTCCTAAAGTCTAAAACTTTTGTTTTAGTCTGGGTGGACAGTTTCTGCACATAAATACTAAACCAATCAGACTGATGATCACTGGATCCTAAATTCTCACCTACAGACACATCTGAAACTGTATCACTGTTTGTAAGTATTACATCTAATTTAGCTTCCTTACAAGTTGGTTCCTTAACTAATTGCTCCTGCTAGCTGATCTAGCAGAAGGAATCTTCCAGTCTATATCTGGCAAATTAAAGTCTCCCATTACTATAACCTTACCCTTCATGATCATTTTGGTTATTTCTTCTAATAACAGATTGTCCAGTTTTTTATCCTGTAATGGAGGCCTATATACTACCCCTATTCTAAACAAATTTTTATCTCCAATTTAGAAAGTCACCCAAATAGTTTCCACCTCATCATTTGTGCCTACAATTTCAGTAACCTTTATATTTTCATTTACATACAGAGCAACTCCTCCACCTTTCTTTCCTACTCTGTTCTTTTTAAATAACCTGTATCCAGGTATGACTATATCCCTGTCATGCAAATCATTGTACCGTGTTTCTGTTATAGCTACTAAATCCAAGTTGTCCCTAGTCATTGAAATTAGTTCATGTAATTTATTTCCTAAGCTGCAAGCATTTGTGCTCATGGCAAGAAGATTTTTTCTACTAGAATTTCTAGAATTGTTACTTGGACTAATAGTTTTGGCATGCTGTGGGGGGCAGGTGGATATATTAATGCTACCCCCATTTATTAGTTTAAATGATTTCTAATAAAGCATTTGAACTCCTCTCCCAGATACTCTGTTCCTTTAACATCGAAATGCAAGCCATCTCTCCTAAATAACCTAGTATTTTGCCAAACAGAGCTATAAGGGCCAATAAAACCAAATCCCCGTTCCCTGCACCACTTATCTAACCAAGAATTAAATGTTGTTATCTGCTCCATATTTCCTACTTCCTGGCCATACACAGGTAAAATAGCAGAAAATGATAGAGTTGATGCCACATTCTCTAAATGATTACCTAGGTCACAAAACTCTTTCTGAACAGCAGCAACATATTTACTAGCCAGATCATTTGTTCCTAAATGAACAATCACATCTAACTCACTTCCCTTTCCTGCTGCCTTAACAATTCTCAAAATACTATTCTTATCCCTGTAAGCAGTAGCTCTTGGAAGACATCCAACCTACCTTGCTTCTCCTTTACGTTCACCTAAATTACAGATTCCGAGGGCTCAGAAACAGCAATCTCCTCATCACAAGTGTTTGGCCAGAGCAGCAAAGGAGTTTTGCAATGGCAGAGGTTGTGGGCGATGCTTCTGGTCTACTGTTCTAATTCTTCCAGAGCATCCAGTGATCCATCTGCCTCTCCATGTTGATCTCTGGGGTAGAGGGGCTGTTTTCTGAGGCAGCTTTGTAGAGGTAACAGGTATGTTACTTACCTTAGCTTTAATGATAGCTATTTCTTCCCTTAAGAGGGAAAACTGTTTACAAACAGGCCCCTAAATCTCCAAAAAGTAGCACATTTAAAAAGTGCAAAACACCCTTTGCACTGTATCTGAGACATTTTAATTTATGCAACACTTTAACAATAAGTAAAATATAAGTATTCTTTACTACTGAATAACCCTGAATAACTCTGAATAACTCCTGAAATAACTCAACTATCCTTATTTATTTGATCCTTTTTAGCTTGATCCCTTTGCCAAGAACCAGAGCTAAACAGATCTCTTTAAATACCCTCAGAAAGATAGGATGGGGTCCCTCCTAATTGCTCACCTATGCAAACAATCTAATTGTTATCTAATTGCAATACTAAAAACCAGAATAAAAAAGAATGTAAATTAACTAAAACCTTTAAATATTCAATTTCTGTAGTGAAACTAATTCACAGTTCAGGTCTACCACCTGTAAAAACAGTAAATAAGTTAATAGAAATACAAAATAGACTATCTGAAAGTAACAAACTATTCAAGTAACAATAATTTAAAAGAGAAATGTTATATACCTCCTGAAATAATTCAAATTTCCTTATTTAGTTGATCCTTTTTTAGCTTGATCCCTTTGCTTAGAAACAAAGCTAAACAGATCTCTTTAAATACCCTTAAATAAGACATTCAGGAATCAGATAAAGCATTCAATTGCAATCAACTTACATATGTACTCATAATCAATATAATTTCGTTATCTTTATAATTTTAATTATGTATTTAAGTTTAGGAGGCATTCCATTTAATGTTCAACACCTGTGTTGCACTTGCTGATAGCTGGCTAAATTTAGACAACAATCATCAAGCGCTCCCCATGTGCAGAATCAAAACTTACATTCCGGCTTTACAAAATTACAGATGATAATAAAGTTAAATAGATAATAGAAGTACATATTTAAAGGGACACTGAACCCAATTTTTTTCTTTTGTAATTCAGAAAGAGCATGCAATTTTAAGCAACTTTCTAATTTACTCCTATTATCAATTTTTCTTCGTTCTCTTGCTATCATTATTTGAAAAAGAAGGCATCTAAGCTTTTTTTTGGTTCCAGTACTCTGGACAGCACTTTTTTATTGGTGGATGAATTTATCCACCAATCAGCAAGGACAACCCAGGTTGTTCACCAAAAATGGGCCGGCATCTAAACTTACATTCTTACATTTCAAATAAAGATATCAAGAGAATGAAGAAAATGTGATAATAGGAGTAAATTAGAAAGTCGCTTAAAATTTCATGCTCAATCTGAATCACGAAAGAAAATTTTGGGGTACAGTGTCCCTTTAAGTATATTAATACTGCATGCTCTGATTCATGAATAACATTTTTGAATAGACTATCCCTTTAAAAAATATGTCAAATCCTCATTTTAAAGAGACAAATACTGATATAATATAATCCTTAAAATAAACATACATTATCAATACATACAATCCCCTGAGATTGCACACTTGAATGGCATGTTTACCTGATATAAAATAATATAAAAAAATAAGTCAAAGGAAATAATTTGTTTATCATGATGATGAGTTTTATTATTACAGATTTACCCTCATTCATATGTAATTTTCAATGTAAAAATCATTGAACTTATTTATTTAATACAAAAACGATGACACATTAAAGTATAATGTGGCATAGTACTAATATTTATAAAAATGTATGTAATATCATGTCTGCCAAAGCAGAGAATTCATTTGCAATATTTAGAATATTAACCAAAATACATGTGCTAAATATTACATACTTTAAGAGATTTGAAGTATTGTCTTTAACATGTTATTGAAACAATTTAAAAGTGCATTGTGCATTGATCCCAGGGAGAGTCTGTGTCTGTTCATATGATGTCAATTAAAATGTGTTAATCACCTCAATATAATGGCATTCACATATATGTTGTGCATACATCAGTGCTTAAATATCATAGAGATGCATTTCTCTAATTAGTCTAAATATTTAACAATATTCTTCACAAAAAAGAATTGCATTAGTCATGATAGGTATAGGTTTCAGATATTACATTCCACACATGACTATAAGCATGAATGCAAGGTATTTAGCCATATCAACAAGAAGGAGTATATACTTTTCAACTCTTCTACAATTGGATAACCCTTATTAACTTCCTCTGAAGGAGCAAACAAAATATGCTTGTGGAATATTAATCATAACATTTACACATGCCACGTTTACTAATGTTAGATAGCATTTACTGTATTGATTTCAGACACGTATCCTCAAGTATTCTTAAAAGGCATAATATTCTCGATATAAGTACACATACATTTATTAACAATGTACACCTGCATATTAATTGACATCATGTGAAATAAAAATGAATAAAGCTGTTAATGTTTTGCAAATAAAGAGCTAGTAAAAAAATATTGAACTATATTTTCTAATTTGGATTAGAAAAATATATGCATATTTATGAGATGGAAATCACACTTAAAAAAGTGCTTCATACAAATTTTTTTTATATATATATGGAAATATTTAAAAAAAAAATATGGATTTATGCCTACGGTGGGATTTGGCCTTTGGAGGAGAGGTACTTAGGGTGGATGTGGTGCCTTGTGCGACACACACCAGTTGACTGGGAGGCTAGAACATGTGATTCAGGGTCCTGCAGCGAGATGATGGAGGATTTAAGTCAGGAGAGAGTTTGTGGCCTATCTGCGAGCCTCTCCACTGATCTGCCAGGCGGACGAGTGAGGCATTATGGATGTCCATCTGGCTCTGTAGCCTCCTGAAGTCATGCTGCTGCTGGAGCCTGGTCAGCCTAAGCTCCCTGTGAATGAGCCGCAGTAGACCATCATGCTGGGACTGTGCGGGAATATTTGATTCCATGGGGGGGACTTGGGGCTCCATAGGTGTCTCTGGCACATATTCCTGGCTCTCTGTGGGGTTGTCGTCACTCAGTCTTGGGGACTGTGAGGGTGGCTCAATATGCAATTGAGGACAGGCATTGGTGGGTGGTGGTGGTGATTGTGGTGGCGGCATTTATTCTGCCATGAGAGGGTGCTGGATCTGATGTTGAGGTGGCATTTAGTACCGATGCTGCAGTGGAGGGTGCATCTGATACTGTGGTGGTGTCGGCTGAATCTGATGCTGTGGTGGTGTCTGATGCTGTTGTGGTTGAGGATGCATCTGATGCTGTGGTGGTTGAGGAGGAATCTGATGCTGTAGTGGTGGAGGATGAATCTGATGCTGTGGTGGTGGAGGATGCATCTGATGATACGTCCTCACAGATGAATATGGGGATGTGGCAGGAACATTTATAACCTCATAGGCCAGTGGCTGTTGCTCATCCCCTTCAAGCATGCTGAATTCATCCTCATTGAATTCTGGAACATCACTGGCCTCCGGTCTTGTTGAGGACTCATACTCATGTTCCGATTCTGAAACATAAATTGTTATGATTAATTAATCTGATTAAACATATTACATTTGAGAATCAAATATATATATATATATATTATGGTTTAAAAAAGAAGAGAGAAATATCTAGGAGTGTAATCCTAGTTAAGTAAAGACAGGGATTTCAGCACTCTTTTAAGAAAATAAAGCTCATAAGACCAAAATACGTTTTAGAACAGTGAATTTTTTAATCCAATTGTGAACAGGGAAATCCTCCAACTGCATGCACACTACTCCCCAGGTGGGAAAGATACAACACATGTAGTATTCATTAAAGGGAGTTAAAAAGAGAACAAAATCTACTTCTATACACACTAGAGTTAGTATTTGAAACCTGACCGGTCAGGGGTGCACATTTTGTACATAAACAAACAGCCAACGCTACATAAATTTGATATATGATGCCTGTATATAACCTCTACACCCTGCTGCACACAGAACCCCTTTTAAAGAGGTATAACCTGGGCAGGTATAAAATAGTGGAATCTAAGAGCTCAACTAGGGGTATCATAAACAGAAGCAAGTCACAGCTTGTTGTCACAGTTACAATATGGTATGCAATGAATAGCGTATTGTGGTATATAATCAAGAAATGTAAAGCCTTAATTTGAGACTCACTACACCCAACTGCTCTCAGTACTCCAAACAAGGAGAGTATGATACCGGGCAGTACAAAAAGTGGTAATTATTACCAGGATCTAAGTGGTCTCTAAGTTAGGCTTAATTGTACTCAACAATATGCATGTAAAGCGACATGTTTAGGCAATAATGACAGACAGTATGTGCCCTTATTATGCTATTTTGTTAGCTCTTCATGCAAAGCTTGCTGTAGGAAAGAATAAGCAAAAGTAGAGGGTTATAGCATAAAGCACAATGAGTAGTATCTCCTCAATATTGCTGTGATCCTAGAAATGCTGACAGGTGAGGCTGCATGCAAAGAAAATTGTAGCAAGCAAAAAGAAAAGCAGTTCAAATGCTGTTGTTATGAGTTCAACTTAGCGTATAGGTAACAATGTTGCTATCCTTGGCAACTATTGTAACAGTACCCAGAGATTTCTTTGTAAATATATTCCTCACAAGTCAATTAAACATGCAAGTTTTCACAGGTATCCATAGTTGTATGTGACCGTAATACAGTCCATATTAGTGAACCTTTATGTAACATATACGACCTTGCTAATTCATTCAGACGTATCGCTGTGGCAAGGTGTGTCCTGGTTGCTTCTCTGGTCCTCAGGTTACACTTGTTGCGCTTCTGTGTTTTTCACCGCAGGTACCATCAACCATGCGGTTTGGAGGCTGTGTTCGTAGCATGCACCACGTAGGCCGGTCGGCTTAGCCAATGCCGACGCGCGTTTCACCCGCAGGGCTGATAGACAGACCGGGCTTCGTCAGGGCGGTATATTGAATGGACTCCCTTAGTCCTTCTTTATAGCATTTTGTGATAGCGCCCCTGCTGGAGGTGAAAGTATATTGCATACCTAAACATAGAATATTCTAATTGAACATAAACTTAAAAATAGAAAGCAGAAACAAAAAGCCATTTTGCAGATGTGCTGCACTTAAAAACAAAAGATAACTCTAGATAGATATTCCTTTAACTGAATAGCTTATCTTAATACACATAAGGTTTTTTTCCCATATCTATGAATATTACATTGTTTTTATTGTAGGAAAATGCCCCTTTTAAAAACATTTTTTCTGATTTGCATTTCCCTACAATAAAAACAATGTAATATTCATAGATATGGGAAAAAAACCTTATGTGTATTAAGATAAGCTATTCAGTTAAAGGAATATCTATCTAGAGTTATCTTTTGTTTTTAAGTGCAGCACATCTGCAAAATGGCTTTTTGTTTCTGCTTTCTATTTTTAAGTTTATGTTCAATTAGAATATTCTATGTTTAGGTATGCAATATACTTTCACCTCCAGCAGGGGCGCTATCACAAAATGCTATAAAGAAGGACTAAGGGAGTCCATTCAATATACCGCCCTGACGAAGCCCGGTCTGTCTATCAGCCCTGCGGGTGAAACGCGCGTTGGCATTGGCTAAGCCGACCGGCCTACGTGGTGCACGCCACGAACACAGCCTCCAAACCGCATGGTTGATGGTACCTGCGGTGAAAAACACAGAAGCGCAACAAGTGTAACCTGAGGACCAGAGAAGCAACCAGGACACACCTTGCCACAGCGATACGTCTGAATGAATTAGCAAGGTCGTATATGTTACATAAAGGTTCACTAATATGGACTGTATTACGGTCACATACAACTATGGATACCTGTGAAAACTTGCATGTTTAATTGACTTGTGAGGAATATATTTACAAAGAAATCTCTGGGTACTGTTACAATAGTTGCCAAGGATAGCAACATTGTTACCTATACGCTAAGTTGAACTCATAACAACAGCATTTGAACTGCTTTTCTTTTTGCTTGCTACAATTTTCTTTGCATGCAGCCTCACCTGTCAGCATTTCTAGGATCACAGCAATATTGAGGAGATACTACTCATTGTGCTTTATGCTATAACCCTCTACTTTTGCTTATTCTTTCCTACAGCAAGCTTTGCATGAAGAGCTAACAAAATAGCATAATAAGGGCACATACTGTCTGTCATTATTGCCTAAACATGTCGCTTTACATGCATATTGTTGAGTACAATTAAGCCTAACTTAGAGACCACTTAGATCCTGGTAATAATTACCACTTTTTGTACTGCCCGGTATCATACTCTCCTTGTTTGGAGTACTGAGAGCAGTTGGGTGTAGTGAGTCTCAAATTAAGGCTTTACATTTCTTGATTATATACCACAATACGCTATTCATTGCATACCATATTGTAACTGTGACAACAAGCTGTGACTTGCTTCTGTTTATGATACCCCTAGTTGACCTCTTAGATCCCACTATTTTATACCTGCCCAGGTTATACCTCTTTAAAAGGGGTTCTGTGTGCAGCAGGGTGTAGAGGTTATATACAGGCATCATATATCAAATTTATGTAGCGTTGGCTGTTTGTTTATGTACAAAATGTGCACCCCTGACTGGTCAGGTTTCAAATACTAACTCTAGTGTGTATAGAAGTAGATTTTGTTCTCTTTTTAACTCCCTTTAATGAATACTACATGTGTTGTATCTTTCCCACCTGGGGAGTAGTGTGCATGCAGTTGGAGGATTTCCCTGTTCACAATTGGATTAAAAAATTCACTGTTCTAAAACGTATTTTGGTCTTATGAGCTTTATTTTCTTAAAAGAGTGCTGAAATCCCTGTCTTTACTTAACTAGGATTACACTCCTAGATATTTCTCTCTTCTTTTTTAAACCATAATAAATAATTTGTAAGGGTCTGCACCACTATAATTATTACACTGACAGAACTAGGAAAGTTACTTTCAGCTAGGAACTTGACATAAGAGCTCTCAAACAGCAATTGCGTTCCCTCTGATATTTTTGTTTTTATATATATATATATATATATATATATATATATATATATATAGTTATATATATATAGATATAGTTTTATATATATACAGGGAGTGCAGAATTATTAGGCAAATGAGTATTTTGACCACATCATCCTCTTTATGCATGTTGTCTTACTCCAAGCTGTATAGGCTCGAAAGCCTACTACCAATTAAGCATATTAGGTGATGTGCATCTCTGTAATGAGAAGGGGTGGGGTCTAATGACATCAACACCCTATATCAGGTGTGCATAATTATTAGGCAACTTCCTTTCCTTTGGCAAAATCGGTCAAAAGAAGGACTTGACAGGCTCAGAAAAGTAAAAAATAGTGAGATATCTTGCAGAGGGATGCAGCACTCTTAAAATTGCAAAGCTTCTGAAGCGTGATCATCGAACAATCAAGCGTTTCATTCAAAATAGTCAACAGGGTCGCAAGAAGCGTGTGGAAAAACCAATGCGCAAAATAACTGCCCATGAACTGAGAAAAGTCAAGCATGCAGCTGCCAAGATGCCACTTGCCACCAGTTTGGCCATATTTCAGAGCTGCAACATCACTGGAGTGCCCAAAAGCACAAGGTGTGCAATACTCAGAGTAATGGCCAAGGTAAGAAAGGCTGAAAGACGACCACCACTGAACAAGACACACAAGCTGAAACGTCAAGACTGGGCCAAGAAATATCTCAAGACTGATTTTTCTAAGCTTTTATGGACTGATGAAATGAGAGTGAGTCTTGATGGGCCAGAT